>NC_041816.1:11949093-12252124 GCF_900964775.1 Scleropages formosus
TGGATAATGTTTGCAATTAGAAAAACCATGCCCTTGCCAAAATTATGTTTGCCTCCTGGCTAATTTTCTTTTGTAGCTGTAATGGTTGCCCACCATGCACTTTCCCATTTTATTGCATGACATTAGTTGTGGCTTGTTCGACAGCAGAAACACGTTTAACAATTATTTTCATTTGCACTATATACAGGCACTGCATTTAGGCTATGCTGCATTTTTCTGTAATTCTGCATTATTATCATCTAATATGTGTTGGATTTTCTATAATTGTGCAATTCATACTGTGGAAGTACCTGCCATCCTGCTGCAAAAAGCAGTCGCATCAGTTGTTAAAGGGTAAGATCAGATGTAAAAGCACCGCAAGCTCATTGATACGGTGGATTAACTTTGTGCTTCTGCTTGAAAAGTCTCATCAGAGGGGATATTTTGATTGATGTGAAAAAGCGAAGAGAGTTACACTTCAGATTCATGGCCTGCCAACGCATTTCACTTCCAGTCCCCCAACTCTGCACAGCGATGGCAGGAACAGCGACTGACATTCGTGCAGGAGCATGAAAGAACGAGCACTTGGACACGCTCCACTGTCTTCGTAACAAAGGCAATTAGCGACCTTGTTGACAGCCTACACTGGTTATATATATACCAAAATCTATACTCACTGCCAAATGTATTCCAGAAGGAAAAAAAAAAAAAAAAGAATCCGTTTTAGCTCAGCTTTGCATTTTGTACATTTAGTTTGGCCACATTTACAAAGATAATTGGTCAAACTATCCCTGCTGTGTTTGTAAGTCTAGACAGTGAAAGCAGCTCATTGAAAGCAAGCAGCCTTGTGAAAACGTGGTAGATGCCATGCTGCAACCATTTGCTATTTCAGAAGCAGACATCAAGAAAGACTGATTTCAGTTTTTGTCTGTACATTTGATCTTACTCAGTAATTAATTGTGATGCTAATTAGGAAGTCAGTTCATCTGTTTTGATTTTGACTTTGAATAAACACATCAGTACATTGTGTCTGAGCTATACCCCCTAGCAATGACTGAATGACTTTGCTTCCAAACTTTCTTTGTACATGCCAAACTTCTGGATCTCCTGAAGACCTCAGAATACAGTATACATAGCAAAGTTATATTTCTTCAGTAAGCTTAGCTGGAATTCATCCATTCATCCATCCATCCATCCATCCATCCATCTATGGGAGAACATGCAAACTCTACACATACTTGAGCCAAGTTTGAACCTTTGTCTGAACCCAAAGCCCTAGAGCTGCAGTGTGTATTAACACTCAGTGATCTCACAAAATAATGAGTTTTCTTTTTATTAACATTTTTTTTTCCCTCTGTGAAAGACTTTTACCAATAGACAGTGCTGTTGAACTTTGTCACTCTAAGGTGTGGTAATCGTCAGTGTGTTCGCTGAAGAGCTTTGCCATTTTTTAAGGCAGGGTGGCTGAAGTACACCTGTGAGCTGTGCCAGCAGCGAACTGTACAGCCTCAGCCACATCCCTTTAAACCCTTCATCAAAATAGAACATACTTAGAGAACCTTTTCCAGCTGATCCAAATAAATAAGTGTTAATGTGCAGAAGGAATCTGTGTGCTTTAGATAAGCCCGATCCACTGGAAAGTATTATTCGTGAAATCAGATTATACACACATGAGATGCCATGCTGGGGCTGTTATAGTAGAACCTCATGCAGGACAGAAATGTTTTTAATTTTTAGATCACATTCATATGAAGAAATATTATCATAGGAGTGTGGAAGCGACAAAAGAAACCCAATGAAAAATATTTCAACTTTTTTCCTGGATACATCATCATTTGTTTTTTCACCAAAGATTTACAAAGGGAATAGTTTGTGTAGGTAGGCATCACAACACTTTGAATCGGTAATTGTAAATAGTGAGATTAATATCTGAGGTGGCATGGGAACATAAGTACATTTGCTGTTTTATTTCTGCTCCAGGGCTCTCTAACTCAATTTACTCATTTGGTACTTAAGCATAATATTAATCTGTTTTATGCAGGAGATGGGATTGTCTCACACATATCAGTTACATGGCTTTCTGCTGACTTTTTTCCCAGCATTCAGCACTTTTTTTAGCTGCATAAATGTGGCTCTTTAGAAGTTTGCCATAAGAAGACCACAGATCCTTTACACTTGTCTGATGTTTTTATGTGCTGGTTGCTTTGCCAAAACAAACTGCAGTTTGCTTCAAACTCAGCGGTTTTTTCCCCCAACTAAACGATGATGAATGATCATTTGAATACAAAATGGACAACAAACATGAATTCTGAGAGCAATGAATAGCTGTGGTAACGATAGCGTTTTATGTTTAGCAGTAGACTTCTTTGTCTGCCCCCAGTACCTAAACTGGAATCCAAATGTATGCAAAAAGTGACACCTGTCAATCACAACTGACCAAATGGCACGGTAAATATAATAAATGCCGAGCCGCTGTTCCATTTTCTGTTCCATTCCAGGAAAAGCACTATTTTGATGCTCTGCAGCCTTTATTTGAACGGGACAATGTCCATGTGAAGATGTCACCATGGGGTTCCTTTCATCCGAAATGGGGAAATATCCACTGCAGGTGAGTCATTCCATATTAGACAGTAGAGTTAAGATTTTCATAGTCTCGCACCCTCAGTTTTTCTGCATCAGAAAACACCTCACAATTGTTATTTTGTAATTTTTATGTGCAGTACGCACATCTAATGGCAACATAGTTTGCGACATGGACAAACGCAAGACTAAAGTTAGCTTTCCATAAGCAATAGCGATCATCTCACCTTTTTGCGATGACACATAAGTTTAGGACTTCAGCAAGAAGCTCTTTGTTGGTGGCCTGTTTCGACACTTCAAAGTTTCTGGTAACTTTAGCCTACTTACAGTAGATTACACAAGAAAATTGATGTTTTCCTCCATATATTTTTGTTCAAGGTACTGGCACAGGAGCTGCGTTTTTAATAAAGTTCTGCTGGGAAAATGAGGGAAGGCTTTTTGACAGGAAGAACGCTGCAAAATCTGGGTGATAGTAACTTTCTGATACGTAATACTATGGAAAAGCGCAGCAGTTGAGAAGTGTGCTAGAAAGCCTAGACTGCAATATGAAATGTACAATATCTGTGCAATACATGTTTTTCTGGGCTGTGTTCAGAAAATGAAATGTTGTTTGGCAGTGCAAATGCGTAACATTTTATTAACGTGTTGTACAATGTGCTACATAAAGTAATAATGTTATGTGTTACTTTTGGTAAATAACAATATGACGATGCGACGGTTTTTTAGAAACGCACCCAAAACTGCTCTTAAATATCTTTGGAAATCTAATCTGTGCATATTTAAAATAAGGAAGTTTTTTCATTTTCTGATCTATGCTGTCTCCCACCTCTCCCATCTCCTCGCATGCTCACTTTGCTTTTGCCTACGTACGGTTCATCAGAGATTTCACTGTCAGCTCTTCCCACAGTAATACGTCACTGCATTTACATTTACATTTATTAATTTAGCAGACGCTTTTGTCCAAAACTACGTACATCTCAACAAAAGTTCAATTTACGCATTACATTAAGAGAAAGAGACACAGCTGCAGACATGTGACTCAGGTAAACCTAGTTTGTTACCTTCCCCTTGCTGCACCGAGGTTCATCGTTCAAGTAGGTGCATAAAACACAGGATAGACAAATCCTGATACACTCCTACCATTTTTTTTAATATTCAGACACACAAGCAAGCAAATGCAATGCCGGAGTAGTGGCTGATAAAAGGCTTTATCTGGTGATGCTCATGAAGTTACGGTGCATGAACATTACACCGTACATGAGCTGGAGAGATCTTGGGCAAAATGGGTCCAGAAAAGATGAGTTTTCAGACCCTTCTTCTTGAATGTAGACAGAGTTTCTGCAGTTCTGAGAGGGGAAGGTCGTTCCACCACAACGGAGCCAGAACCGAGAACCTCCGTGGTTTACCTTTTGTGCGCGGGACCACCAAGCTAGCATAAGTAGGCGAGCGAAGGGGTCTAGCTGGGGTGTAGCGGTTGATCAAGACCTGTAAATACAGTAGCTGGGAGCAGTTCACTAGTAAGGTTTCCCACACTAAAGTCTCCTGGCAGTTGTATGTCACTGGTAGATCTCCTTCAAACAATACGGCGCTAGAAGGGCTTCATACATAAACACATTACACACTACCAGGTCTCCTAATGCTGTCACTGCATTTAGATTTACACTTGTTCACTTTTCCCCAAAGTGGTGTACAAACTGAAGGTGAACAAATGTGTATCAACAAGATGTTTAGATGCAAACACGACTGCCGAAGCAGTTTGTCTAACACAACTGTTTTTGCTGAAGGTATTATAAGTAGGTTTCCCTACAGTAATGCGTCACTGGTTGGTCTCTCCACAGTAATATGTCATGAGTTGGGCTCTTTCTAGAGGAGGGATAAAGGGAAGGGGTTATTCTGGAACAGGCCTTTAGTTTCTCCTCTCAACAGTGGCAATTGTGTTGCTCCTTCACTGAAACAATCTGTTTCAGCAAAAATAATTAAAAGTGGCAGAATAAATGAAGCATGATAAGGTGTCTTATCACTTATTCCAAAAACCAGGTTCCATCACAGCATAGTTCTAACAGCTGCTGATACATGAGTCATTCCCGGCCTAGACCAGAAGTCCTCTTTGAGGCTCATTGTTGACAATGAATTTAAGATCTTATATCCACTGGGCTTAACCACGTCAGACCTGAATAAAAGACTGCATTAACTGATACTTTGATAGTTTTTCAGTGCTTAATTTTTCATCCTGCCAGATATTAATACTCATAGTGACAATGAAACATGGCAGGTGATTAGTGGAAGGGGATTAGCTTTTGGGATCCAGGGATTATAGCAAAAAAAAAATTAAGCACAAAGTATTTTTTCTCCTAACAAACAGCATTTTATAGCTAACATAAAGTTCATGTATCTGAGTGTGTTTGAATTTATTCCGTTCACAAAGGAACACAAATTGACATTTATTGGAATAGAGAGGAAGCTAACACAGAATGACAAGTAATGAGTGGAAATTTGTCCATACTTAATTACTAAAGATGTTTATGACTGCTAAGTAATTTGAACAACTGAAAAATAAGTTTGGAATTTTGTGCTGGGAGACTTCAAATCCTTATAATAACATATATCATATGGCTTTTTTTGCCAACATGTTATATCTTTATAGCTTTTGTTTTTATTTCTTATTCTTGGTTTCTCAAAAAGCAGCAAGTGGTAAAGAAAACAGGATGATAGTTCAGCAAATATTGCTCCTCAGTAAATACCTCTACATTTTTGTGATTATATTTCATTGGCACCAAGTCCAAAATAGCCTGAGAGTGCACACATATGAGCACGTACACGCAATGTACCTTAATTTGTTATGATTTGTACATGAATATTAAGACCAACCTTTGCCTGAATATTTTTCCAGCCCAGTTTTTGATGTTCTACCTACTTCAGAAAAACTAACAAGGTTTTTTGCTAACTGCTATATGCATCCATGTAGTGTTGGAATAAGACGTCAAGCTGTCAAAACAAGTTTACCATTGAACTTGAGTTCAAAGAATTCTTTTGAGCTCAACCGTTCAGAGACCTGTCACTTTTGCAAACTAAAAAAAAACTGTACGTAGACAATTAAAGAAGTGTGACGAAAAATAAATCCAATTATTCCCTCTCCAGTTTTCCAGTTGGCATTTGCATTATTGTTACTTTTTTGGATTAATTATTAAATAATTCAGAAAGAAAATGATCTTATTTGCAGTCATTTCATTTTTAGACAGCGTTTCTCGGTGTGTGAAGGACCTCTTACACCACACACACACACACACACACACACACACACACACACACACACACACACACACACACACACACACACACACACACAGAGAGACAGAGGAGGATAAAAGACCACTCATCTGAAGTGCTGAGTCAAACAATGTCAGCTATACCTTTCCACATATTCTTGAAAAATGTAAGCAGGAATCCAAGTGTGGACTTCTGTGAAACACAGAAAATGCAATCAATGGAACAATGGAACATTATAAGTCGCTCTGAAGAAAAGTGTCAGCTGAAAGAATAAATGTAAATGTAAATGTAAACAAAGCCTAAACACGGGGCATTCTGGGTCTTTGAAGATCCTGCTGGATCGCTCACTCACTCACTTAAAAGGACCGGCATGCATGCGTGTTGTGGTGTGGTGTCATGGTTTTGCTATGTGCTGGAAGGGAGAAGAACTCAGTAGAAGACTCGGATTGCTGTAAACCTAACTGCAGGATTTTTGCATGCAAAAAATTATTACATTCAAATTCTTATTTATTCATTTAGCAGACACTTTTCTCCAAAGTGATGTGCATCTCAGGGAACAGCACAAAAAGTGCGTTACATCAGCAGGAGGAAAGATTTGGATGCAGACACGTGATTCTAGATACAGTCCGTTTGTATCATACCACAACACAAACATTATATACATTACACAGGTAGCTGTACAGCTTTTATAACAAACTGTTAGAAAAAAATTCTTAAACATTTACATGGACCATATGTGGGGGGCGTGGTGTTGTGGTGTGGCGGGCTTGGCCAGGTCCTGCTCTCCGGTGGGTCTGGGGTTCGAGTCCTGCTTGGGGTTCCATGTGATGGACTGGTGTCCCATCCTAGGTGTGTCCTCTCCCCATACAGCCTTATGCCCTGTGTTGCCAGGTTAGGCTCCGGGTCGCCACGACCCTGCTGGGGACAAGTAGTTTCAGACAGTGTGTGTGTGTATATACCATGCACTTACGAGATCAGGCAAGAAGAGAGTCTGATTACAAGGTTCAAACTGGCTGAGGTCTAAGTGCAAAGTTTTGCTGGACTTGAAAGAGACTAGAACATTAAGATTGGTTTAGGCCTAACTTCCAGAGGAATGCTGTGGAATAAATGCAATGGAACTGATTTGGTTATTTTTGAATTATTACAGCATGAACTGTTTTGTTTGTTCTGTCCAGTATCCATGGTAAGAAAGCAAAAAACTAATATATGATCTTATTTTTGATATAAGACACAAGCTTTAAAGGGGAACAAATATTCAGGAATGTTCCTTATCAACACAAACCTGATGATTTCTAGGCAAATCAAAAATGGGCCGAGTCTTAGGCACGCAGATAACTTGTTGTACACATATATCTTTTCATATCAACAAAAACGGTAACTGTGGACAGCAAATAGGGAGGGCTGAAAATGAATTTGGTTTGAAAAGCAGTAATGCTTCTCAGGCGTGCATGCCGAGTCGAAGAACTCCGCCAATTTCCTGTTCAAACATGAAGAAAAGTGGTGAAGTGGTGTTCTGTGCTGTGAATTAACAAGTTGTCGGTGAGCGATCTTCACGTTGTCACATCGCGACACTGACACTGTCATTTTTTCTTGCTCGGCATCACCGTGGACCGCTGCGGACTCCTCAGACAGGGGGCTGCAGAGCCAACGCTCCTGAGAGCAAGGCCGTTTTACTGCGTGAGGAGACTTCTTCGGCTCGGATTGTGTGTCTCCTGCCTGTTTGAGTGCCACAGTGAGGCACAAAGTGGTGGAAGTGACTCTGCTGATATAGCAGAAGGGCAGGATGCACACACACACCCCCATCGGCAGCGAACCAGTGCCTAACGCGGCAACACGGGGCGCAAGGCTGGAGGGGGAGGGGACACACCCTGGACATGACGCCAGTCCATTGCAAAGGCACCCCAAGTAGGACTCAAACCCCTAACCCACCAGAGAGCAGGACCCAGCCAAACCCACTGCGCAACCGCTGCCGCTCCCCCCTGCGGCATGATGCTCCCCATGGAAACCTCTGTATGTTGCTGGGAGAGCTAAATGGCTCCGTGGTGGAGCAGACTTACATGCTGTAAAACCTGTGTCTGTTCGTTCTCTGGCCCGACTAGTGCGAGAACAGCATTTCTCCTAAACACATTCACACTTTTTGCTCATCAAAATGTACTCTGTTCCTGTTGGATGCACTAAGGCTGCCTATAGTCCTTTATAGTGTGTCTTTAGCTTAGGATAATGGTAATTTACATTTACATTGAGGAGGTGTTCGGTGGCGCAGTTGCGCAGCGGGTTTGACCGGGTCCGACTCTCCGGTGGGTCTGGTGTTCAAGTCCTGCTTGGGGTGCCTTGTGATGGACTGGCGTCCCGTCCTGGGTGTGTCCCCTCCCCCTCCAGCCTTGCACCCTGAATTGCCGGGTTAGCCTCCGGCTCGCCACGACCCTGCTTGGATCAAGTGGTTTCAGACAATGTGTGTGTGTATGTGTATATTCATTTAGCAGACCATTTTCTCCAAAGCAACATACATCTCATAGAAAATACAGTTTTTGCATTACCTTAGGAGAAAGAGACAAGTACAGTTAGTTGTTCCCTTCTCTATATGCACCGACGTTCATCACACAAGTAGCTGAATTTAGCATCAAAGGTAACTTCAGGCAAAAAAATCAGCAACAACAAGTGAAAAATGAAGGGCAGAGGTGTCCAGCTTGTTCCTTGTTCTCTTCCTTTTTTGCGTCTTGTTGTTTAAGCCTCCCATCCTCCATTCCTCCTGAAAGGCACCTTTTGAAGCGACGGCGCTATTTGCCTCACAATGCTCCTCTTTGGCGATCTTCTTCTTGGGCTCATCAGGCTTTGTGGAAATAATGCTAACTACTACAGGCCTCTCTTCGGTCCTCATCTCCTTGACAAGAACTTGAAAGGAAGAGCTTTTGACATTCATGATCTCGGGCCCTTATGCTTTTCAGCAGCATGGGTGTGAATTCTTAATTTTGATTACCAAATCGAAGCTGTTCTTTTTTCTCTTGCTTCAGGCAAGGCTTTTGGCTGGTGTTGTTAGAGGGAATAGGTCATAGCCAACATTTCCAGTGTTTATTTCCACTAAGTGTGTATTTCAGACAAAAAATGCTTGCGAAGCATGATACAGGGATCCTTTTGTTGAAAATAATCGCTGCTGTGACACGAACGCGGCATAGTTGATTCTGTGGGTTTCAAAGGCATTCCCATCATGTCCAGCCAGTGTAATGTCCTGCAATGCTCAGTTTTAGTGCCACGCAGCATCGGGGGTTGAGGCACATTGACTCCAGGGAAGCTGTTAGCCAGCGCTGCCCAAAAGCACGCTGAATATTGCAGCCCTCATTCGCAGCTGTAAAACGACTACATCCGCAGATCCCGCCGGTATTTGTAGGTATTGGTGTTTTTTAACGTGTGAGACAGGATCACAGTGAGGATGTCAAGGCTACGGTGTGGTATAAATACGAACTGGCAAACATCCTTGGAGAGCGGCAAACAGGCCATGCCAGAGGAAGGTCACTGAGGGGGAAAATTCAGTGTTTTGTACACTTAAGTTTCACAGATACAGATACACCCCAAGGCCCATGTTCAGAAGTGGGAAGGATTTGTGGCAATGCTGAAGATTTTTGAGATTTTTTTTTGTTTTTTTTTTTTTTTTTTTTTTGACAAAGCAGGAGTTTTTTTAAGGACTTAACTTGTTAGGAGCTGAGCTGGTGATGAACTTTCCTCCCTGGAGGCTGACTTGCGGTAGGGAAGCAGTCCGACCGGAGGGGATCTGGCCTTTCTTTGCTCATTCTCCTAACTGTGCAAGTTGTTCTGTGACCCACTGTGACTTACCACTGATGTGCTTAAATCACTGTTTCAAAGAACACATTGTGTTAGAGTTTTTTTTGCCCCTGTAAAAATCAATGCCGACTGTTTGCCCCTGTCTTTGTACTTTTCAGTTTTTTAACACTCTTCCATGTAAACTGAACTAGGTTGCAAAACCAAGACAAATATTCCTTCACAGTCTTGAACTTATTTATATTATATCATGTACAGGATGCAATGCATCATATGTATGATAATAGCATTTATAATAGACATAAGGCATCTAAAGTGTTATTAAGCAGCAGATTAATCATTCAGTTCCAGGGTGGGAACAATAAATGGAACTTTTACATGTTGGACCAGATCTTGGATCTTGCAATGAGACCAATGGCTCAACCATCTCTCAATCTGGGCGACATTTGGAGGTTGACTTGAAGGTTGACTTGGTTGTTTTTGCAGCGGCGCAGTGGGTTTGACCGGGTCCTGCTCTCCAGTGGGTCTGGGGTTTGAATCCCGCTTGGGGTGCCTTGAGACAGTTTTGCTGTATGAGATGTATTTGCAAAGCCACTGCAAAGTGGGTTGGCTAGACAGGTACACCTTTTCATCTCTCATCTCTGTTCAGACAGAAAATAGACTGTTTAGAGTCAATTTAAGGGGCGTGCGGTGACGCAGTGGGTTGGCCCACAGTCCTGCTGTCCGGTGGGTCTGGGGTTCGAGTCCCGCTTGGGGTGCCTTGCGACGGACTGGCGTCCCGTCCTGGGTGTGTCCCCCTCCCCTTCTGGCCTTATGCCCTGTGTTACCGGGTAGGCTCCGGTTCCCCGCGACCCCATATGGGACAAGCGGTTCTGAAAATGTGTGTGTGTGTGTGTTTCCAAAGTCTGGGGGGGGTGTGGTGGCACAGTGGGTTTGACTGGGTCCTGCTCTCTGGTGGGTCTGGGGTTTGAATCCCTCTTGGGGTGCCTTGCGACGGACTGGTGTCCCGTCCTTGCCGGGTTAGGCTCCGGCTCCCTGCGACACCCGCATAAGACAAGCAGTTTCAGTGTGTGTGTATTTCCAAAGTGACTTACCATTTTAAATTTGTATAGTCTAATGTAGTTACAATTGTTTACCTGTTTATACAACTGGGTTATTTTTATTGTATCCTTTCAGGGTATGTACCTTGTTTAAGAGTACTGCAGCAGGAGCGGGGTTTTGAACCCATGTCCTTTAAATGTAAGGCAACAGCCATAATTTTTTTTGTATCAGAATTTCATACACTGAATTGTCCCTCATGTCCATCATGTTGTCGTCCTTCTTTTGGGGACTGGCTGGAGTTATGAGGGATGAGGAGGTGTGTCTCTTTCATGGAAATTTCTACGGAAAAATATATCGTCTGGTAGATTAAATAAAATATAAAACATATCTATTTCATGTGCCTCAAATACATATCATTTTTTTATGAAATGAAGTGCAGACTTGACGTGTTTGAAATCACATGTGTATATTAGATTTAAGATGGGTGTGGAATACATGCGTCCAGAAATACAGAACAGGTGGCTGCATATCGAAGGCGATCCCGCAGCCTGGTGTTACCCGTGCAGACAGATTTGCCTGGTAGGAATGCAAACAGTGGCATGCGGGCTGTGTCTGCGCAGATCCTGTGCGAGGCCCACTCCCAGTGTCCTGCTCACACCCAGACCAGCTGCTGCGAGGGCCCAACAGCCACGGGGTTCTTCACATTCACACCATTGTGGAACATTCCTGCCCACCCTTCCCTCAGTGTCACACAATTCACTCATACTCCACTGGCAGCTCTGGAAGTGTAACTGTTGTCTGAAATGCCTTCTTTTGGTCTTCATTTTAGACGTTTCATTCTACTTGCTGGGGGAACGCGGAGGCGCAGGGGGTTTGGCCGGGGCCTGCTCCGTGGTGGGTCTGGGTTCGAGTCCTACTTGGGGTGCCTTGCGATGGACTGGCGTCATGTCCAGTGTGTGTCCCCTTCCGCCACGACCCCAAGGGGTTCTAGACAGAATGTGTATGTGTGTGTGAGATTCTATTTGCTTGGTAAATCCTTCCTTCCCAATTGGAATCCATGTCTTAATTTCCACTTATTTTATACAGATCTACATTCACTGAAACAATTAAAGTCTGGAACCTTGATCAAAGTTAGAACAACAGATCTCCTCCCACAGTTTGAAAGTTTTGATCTTATTCAATACAAAACAGTTTAGCGGCGAAAATATGTCAGTGCTCTGCTGTATGTCGTTCTTCAGCATTTTCATTAAAGTATTAAGATGATGTGCAGCACTGAGTTCCCCTCCTCACTGGGGCTGTGGGGTAAGGAACGATGAGAAGCTGCGTCCTGACTGTCTGTACACCTGGCAACCTGTGGGAGACTGAAGGGCACTGAAATATGTCCAAATTCTTTAACTTTCATAGAATTTAGGGATAACAGAGAAACATGTGGGACAACAAGCGTGAATGTGTCCGTGGGCATTTGTGCATTTGTGAGCTGAAAAGGACTTGGCAGAGCAGACCGGACTAATAAAAGAAACAACATACATTATTTCTTCTGCACTGCTGCTATTGTTCAATTTCTGGATGGATTTTTTTTTCTTTCAAAACCCAGATCAAATCATGATGCTCCAGTGTAAACATTGCTCATTGTTCTGCAAAATACAGCGAGAAACATGAATGGTGGCATTTTTGTCTGCAGAGTACGGTCGAGTTCCAGAACAATGTGGGTATTGTTGTGCTATAAACCCAAGACAGAGAGCGTGGTACAACTCACTGTGGTACAAATCACAGCTCCATCGAACAGCTGCCGTGAGAGCAACAGCTGCTTCATGTAATGCTAGTTCAGGTGGTGAAACCGATGCTTCAGTTTCCTGTAAAATTTAGAAAGTACACTTTTTTGCTATTAACCTGTAACACCAGTAATAACTGGAGGAATTTATACATGTTGATATAACTAGAGCAAAGGTTCTTAACCTGGGGTCCATGGTGGTTCTTGGATGGGCTTGCGAGTGTCTTTGAAGCACACGCTTGCTTTCAGAAGAACACTAAATAAAAATTAAAAGTAAGAATAAAATATTACTATCCTCTTACACACACACACACACACACACACACACATTTTCAGAACTGCTTGCCCCATACGGGGTCGCGGGGAACCGGAGCCAACCCGGTAACAGAGGGCATAAGGCCGGAGGGGGAGAGGACACACCCAGGACAGGACGCCAGTCCATCGCAAGGCACCCCAAGCGGGACTCGAATCCCAGACCCACTGGAGAGCAGGACTGCGGTCCAACCCACTGCGCCACCACACCCCCTATCCTCTTACTACATATGAAATAATCTAAGTAACTGAGTATCAGTGCAATAACTGAGGACTACTCATTTATGGACATATTTCTAGGGGGAGTCCTCAGATTTCATCACATTCTTAGAGATATCCGTGGCCTAGAAACGATTAAGAACCTCTCAGCTAGACAAAGCAATGCATTTAGTTGTTCTGGTTCCACGGAACTTTGTTTCTTCAGTGCCAGTTGCTCTATCTATGGTATCAGTCACATCTTTGACAAATACTGGCCAAGAGAAAAATCACTCCCAGCCAAGTTCTTTAACGCTCTTGACCCAGGTCCAATAAAACCACTTTTGTCGAGACAGAATTGAAAAAATCTGTTAAATTGTAAAAACATGTCCGTTAAAACCCGGACTCTGTCAGCTTTGGTTTATAACTCGTCCAAAAGAAATGGATTGTGTACAGTAATCGTTCCTTGATCATTTGCTTGAGCAAAACACAGAGAGGAGGGTATGAGCCTCGGAATTCAGACCGCAGAGTGACCGAAGAACAAAGTGGAATTTCCAGTCTTTGTGGAGGAAAATTTAGGCAAAGGAAGATGTGCTGCTGTTGCTGTTAATGGCATCGCAATGTGTTTTTCCCTGCCGTCTCTGACATTCTCCTTGCACTTGCTGACTGCTATGGCGGCAAGCGGCGCAGCGCTACCAGAACAGCCTCATTGTTTCTGGGCGCCGCTCTCCGAGATTTTGATGAAGGTCTGATGAAAATCAGCAGTCACCTGGGTATCTTTATGCTTTGGCAGGCCTCAGTGAGAGCTGGGATTTCTCATCCGGTGTAATTTACGGAGTGTTAAGGGCTATTAGAGCAGCCGTGGTCAGCGCGACCTTTCCCCGTGCCCTTCCACATCTGAAATAATCCACACCACTTTTAAAGCAGCCACATGCTTTGAGCTGTGATAATGAGCCTTTCAAAAGTAGGCCTAGCTATATTCTCTTCGAACCCGACTCATTCTCCTGTAGGCACTTTGATCATGACCATAAAATAGATTAATGGTGGGATTTATTCCCTAAGACTTTTTTTTTTCTCCTTTAGCCAGACGTGACAGAGTAAATATTTTTATTTTACTACCCCTGTAAAATAAAAATAATCATTTTATTCTACACCCTATTCTCGGGATAATTGTGATTTTACCAAAACCCACTGCAAGTGTTTTATAGCAAGCAGCTCCCAGTTTTTTCACAAAAGACATCTGAATTAAAACTTGAGAAAGGAAGAAGCAAACATTCGGACGTGGCAATATAACCTCATCGGCAAGTGATGGTTTTTAGGAACGAAGTTTAATCAGCGTGACCCTGTTCGCTTGCGCGGTGTCTGTGGTATCAGGAGGGAGAGCGAGCAAACGGCTTTGGTGCCGTATCAATTAGGAGAGGAACAAAACAACACCCGGCAGAACAAAAGCAGACACGTCGTTCAGGTTTGTGACATTATTTTATTTAACTGTGTGTCAAAATGTCAGCTCAGCTGTTGCGGGCCCCTGAGGGGTGTGGATGTAGGGTGTGTGTGTGTGTGTGTGTCTGAGGTGGTCGGCAGCCGGCTGCGCACACTCTCTGGGCTCACCCATATTTGTGGGGAACTGTGTCCTGGGCAGATGAGCAGCGGCAGGGCCGCGGCCCCACAAGGAATGGTATCGTCTGGAGAACAGCACGTCACCCCTACCCCTGGGGTCGGTGGGGGGGTGAGTTATGTATTTATATCTGGCCTGAGCCATGCCACCACATGTTTACCAGAGAGCTCAGCCAGTGTTGTTGTTGTTCTTGCACCAGGCCTCCTGACCCAGTTTACTCCTCTGTGCAGGGCTCCAAAACACTCCCTGGGGGGGTGTTGAGGTGGTGGGGGGGGGGGGGGTGAGTCAGCGCGTCGTTGTGTAGATATCGAAGGTCACAACAGTCCATGCGTCCCCAGCCCCCGGCCCATGGCTCGGAGTAAACGGTCCTCAGAGTGGCGGCAGCAGCGGCAGAGTGGAGAAAGTGTCTGTCTGAGGCCTGCCCGGTGGGGGGGGGGTGACAGCGCAGGGTCATCGCACGCAGGCGGCTACTGCACAACACGCTCCATTAGTCTGTTCGTGCTCACAGGTTCTTCTTCAGGTACAGAACAACATATATCATGTGTGTCAATTTCACTCCTACGTTGCATCACACGTCTAAGAGCATGACCTCGTTCCCCAGGCTGCCGGACCCTTTAACCCCCCTCTTCACACGCGACTCCGTGTCCAGCCATTTAATACCTCATTTCCTCACATCTACAGCACTTCATCAATGCTGCTATGGACACCCTTATTCTGTTTTCAGATTTCTGCAGAACATCTGTGATGCTGCTCCCTATACAAAGTGAATAGGGAGTGATGGTGGGCTGTTAGCAACCCAGTACTCTATGTCTGGCCTCTCAGACACAGGGACAAGAGAGAAGGCCCTGCTGCAGGAGGAGGATGAGGTATGGGCCTCTGCGTCGGGAAAATGCTTTATGTAGCTCCCGAAGGTCAGCAAAGTCAGGCTGCTCACCACATCTGTGTGCTCCGGTAGTTTGTGTGGAAGAACGACACTCTTTCCTGTGCGGATGCCGTTTCCTTTCTGTGACCGTACATCGTCCTGAGGAAGGTCCTGTACCTGCACAGCTTTAAGCATATAAAAAAAACAGTTGCGCCATCTCTTTGCTGGTCTGCATGTGCAGGAAACACATGGATTCTATCCAGGTACAGCAAAAGTCAATGTGTGTTAGCAAATTCAGCGTTGAAGTCCCTGCTACAACCGTAAATGACCAAGCGGTGAAAATCAACCCTACTCCTGTTCTTTCCACTCTGCTCTGAACATCTTCCGTTCTTTCTTATGCATTCATTTTACCCTCCCTTAGACTAATAAAAAGAATGTGTATGTTAATAAATGTTTATAGGTTCAAGTTATGAAAAATGTTTTCGTTCAGAAAATCTCTTGTAATGAGTGGATGAAACTATAAACCTGGGGTGTAAAATCTTTACTCTGCAAGTGGAGACTTAACTTCCAACTAGCATAAATGGTACAAATATTTTAATATTATTCAATTTTGTTTGAATGATTTTGTTGAAGTTGTACACCCTGGGCTTGGATGATGTTAGTGCTAGTTTGTTCTGAATTGTTTATTCTGAAAATCAAATAAAGTCTCAGTGTTATGAGTGCTCCTGAGTTTCCTTCCTCCTTATAGTCAAGGTAAATCAGTGTTTTTCCTTTTCCATGTTGCTTTTTATTTATTTAACCAGCTGCTATACAGTGGCCTTATCTCATCACCTTGAAAAACACATTTCAAAATCCTTTGGAAGGATGTTTTTGTATCTCATCCCTGAGTGATATTTTTCAGATGCAAATGCAGTGGTGTATATCAGTGTTCGCTGTTTTCATGTGTATCGCGTTTTTACCTAAAAATAAAAAAGAGTAACAGCGTGCTTGGTCCCGGCAACAGCTTAGCCTCATTTGAATGAATGATTACTCTTCACATCCATAACATTCTCTGGGAACTAGATTAGTTGCCGTCCGACCACAGTTCTTTTTCCCAGCAGCAACTGGAATCAGTGGTGCCACTTATTTATTCATTTGCATTATTTTGCAAATATGGCACATGCTGTAACAGCACAAGGCCACGAAAAACAATGACAGTAATTCCACTAATGGGCTGTCTTGTAAAATATTTGAATAATTTGATATTATATAGTTGCCAGACAAGTTAATGCACAGCTTCAACATGCAAATATCCATTCCTATTCAGAGCAATACAATGTGACTGTAATGTGCAATTACAGTGATTGGGCTTCTTCTTTTTTTGTTTTGTAAAGGTCAGTTACTCTTTGTTGCACTTGAAATGCATTAGTGACCGTGGCGCAGGTGACACAAAAAGCTTTAAGCATAAAATGAGTCTCATTTGCAATGCTATGGCGGATTATCAATAAATTGGATAAATAAAGCTTATGTTCATTTATTAAACAGCACTGTCTTTGCGTTCGGAGTATGGAAAAAGTAACTGTGGTTTCTTCCATGGAGTCTTTAAGAAGACTGGATAGTTTCAGTTCTGAAAAAAGGAAAAAGTAGGAATTGGCATATGACGTATGTTAAATTTTGAAGTGTCCAGTTCTTATCTATGTAACCCTCTTTTATGTATGGTGGCTAGTAGGTTGCATACTGTGCAATCTGAGTTTCAACCTGGGTTCAAATCAATACTTTAGTGTCATTGTTTGAGGAACTTACTCTTTAATGATTAAAAATTCCCACCTGTATAAATGGGTAAATCATTATAAGAAGCCTTGTATAAAAACTTAATATTTCAAATCATTTTCAACAAAGGCCCCAGCTAAACATACAGATGCACAATTCTGCAATATGTATGTTTTTAAAAAATCCTCATTTTGACTGTTGTTGAAGTTGTGTCCCTTGCCATACAACCTGTGCCAGATGCTATCAAGCAGTTTCCACACCCTTTGCTTGTCTCCTACTGTAGCTACTTGCCATGCACAGTGTGTATGGGAAATATACAACAGTGTGTCGTAGGCCAGATTATATACTGTATTTTGAGGCCATTTGGTTGTATATCCTAACATACTTGAAACAGTAGACAGTGTCTGTTTTGGCAAACACATCAAGCAGTTTTAACATTATGTGAGATGTAAAGTAACGTGTTCCAAAATTTTGAAAAATCAGCTGCAATATTATTCTCCAATTTGCAACAGTAACATAACACTTCATTAGCCTGTAAGTAATGTAATGTAATGTCTTTTTCCATGAGGCAGGAATTTAAATGAAATGTAATGCAAACAACCTTCAGGCTTCTTTTTTAAAAGCTCAAAAATAGGTGCTCAGCACATTTCCCTGAACTCACATTCCAAGGGAAGTCCACTGAAGTCTACTGGGGTCAGTACAAGCCATCAGTTCCTTCTCTCATGGGCAAAGGGAAGGACCGCTTTGAATTGGAGAATAATTCAGATGTCTTATTCTTCACTTTAATGGCATTGCCTTAGCAAATACTGGCCAAATAAAAGCCAGACTCTCTAAAAAGAAAGCATCAGTAAAAACGGTCTGGTCCCTGGCCTTCTGTCCTGTCACACAGAGACTCGCTGTTATAAAACTGACTGTGAGTGAATAAAATGTTACACTTTGAAGTGCTCCGAAGCACTGGAGCATTAAGCCACATATCATATTTGCTGCTCTAACAGTTCCTGTTCGTCCGCACCTGGAAGCTGGTATTTATTGCACCCGTGCAGATTTATAGAGCTCCTTCCCTCCTTGTTTTATGTAGTGCATTCCCACGTACCTGTTAAAAGCCCATGCAAATGTGGTTTTCATCAAGCAATCATTAGCTCCAGGTATGGCCCTCCCTAGTTTAATCCATCCTCAGAGGACATATTTTGTTTCATATAGCCTTGGCTCAGCAACAGCTCAACCCAGAGTGAGCTGGCCACAAATGTATACATACTGTAAAATACAGCGTATTGCTTTTTTAATGAAGTAAATGGGCATTTCATTTGGTTCCTCATGAAAGCAATGCTTTATGCTCACATGTAAGTGTATTATTTTATTGGTCTATGCTGCAGAATCAACACAACATAAAAGTAAGAGAAATAAATGAGCTGAAATGTGTCAGTCTTAGATTTCACTCTTTCCAAGAGGGTGTGAATTACCAGGCTTACAGTAGCACTTCATTCAACATTTATGCATAACAGTGTATAACGTTGCATTTTCAAAGGAGATCCCGTTGTACAAACAACCTCAAAATGCCCGAGGTTCATTTTAAATTCTTTTTTTTTTTTAATGCAGACCTTCCAATGGAGTGGGTTTTGAATGTAGTAGTGTGTTTGAAATAGTTTGCAGAAAAAGAAGAGCAGTAAATTATATGAGATCTGTCACAAACCTGTTTCTTGTATCAACCCTGGTTTTTCCCTCTAAAATCAGTAATAGACTCAAGGTTCTGAAGATGGATAGAAGCTCTCAGAAGGCTTTGTCTGGAAGAATGCCTTGCTTAACCCTTCTCTGAAACCACTCACTAACTCACACCTCTGTGGTTTTGTTATACTTTTAATAGGCTCACCGATGAGCACATTAAGGCAGAGCAGGAGGAGATCTGTGCAGTAAATACAGTGCACAACTACTGTGGGTCAGTGGGAGTGAAAGTACCTCATAAGATCATATCTTCCTTGCAGTAAGGTTTTGGGTTTCCTCTGCACATTTATGAGTTCCCACATAGGAGGAAGGGTGTAGATTGTAGATCCAGGGAAGGTGTTTGTAGACTTCTCACATTGTTCCTTAACTAACACAATCATTTATAGCAACTTAGAGCACACTGAAGCAATGCATGTCAAATACCTTTCTCAAGGGAACTGCAGAAGAACTCTTCGTTTCTGCTTTCCTCTTACTTTCAGGTTGTAAGCCTGTGCCCTTTACTACCATGCTGACATCAGCAATGCTGATGGCAAATCCATACAGCACACAGCCATCTGTGCCATCCCCTCAGCTGCTCTGCCCATCAGCAAACAAATGCAAAATACTATGGTAAAATTCTTATTTCACTGACCCATACACAAGCTGAGATCATAAAAACTGTATATTTGGTCTGCGCTGGGTAAGAGAAGATGTTTTTATGAACCTTTCCTTCCACTGTGAAGACAGAAACAGAAATGGCCATTTATAGGAAGAAAAATTTCCTCTACAGAATTCTTCCTGAGTGCATTAAATCTATTGGCTGAACTAAAGTTAAAAAAATGTATATACCTGCTATGCAGAAAGCAACGAGTAACTAAAAATATGAAATGTATTTCTAGAAAAGTGAAAAAAGAAAATAATGGCTGGTCATTTTACCATAGTGGCAGGGTTCCTGCATGAATGGTTAAAAGCTTCCCTTGTTTAGAATAAATTTCAGGCCTAGATGGAATATAAAACAAATCACTTGTGCGGTGCCATGAACAATGTGGCTCCATCTTCCTGAGTTCTCATTGGCCAAGACCTTAATGGCCTACTGGGAGGGCGGGAAAGATTGTTTCGGCCCATCTCCACAGGCTCTCAGACAACCGGTCAGATGTCAATGAGGCTGTTCTCCACAGGAGCCCTTTCTCTTCAAATCCATTATTCAGCAGGGCTTACACATTCAAATGCTTTAAAAAAAAAAATAAAAAAAGCGTCTTCGATGTTACATCAAGTTGACTAAAGCAAACTGTTGGATCTGTTTACCCATTGTATGACAATGGCAATTGTCATGGAGCCATGAAGGGTCTTGTGTAACCTATGTGGATGGGGCCTTTTTTCACTGGAGAAACCCCCTGCCCCCACTGCTCAGAGACACTTACACAATCCAAAGAAAATCTTTTCCCCAAATGGAGTGATGAGAAAATGGCTTGAGAAAGGCTTGCATTATTATTCAACATCTGTAATGAGGTATGAAAGAGCACTTGAGATTCTAAAGGATGCCAGAGGCAGAGAATGGAGGTTATGCTGATTAAATGACAGGGTAAAGTTAAATGAGTGAAGGCACTAAGTAGAATGCCTCTGCATAATCAAGCTCAGTAAAATGCAAAGTTCATAATTTGCTTAATGCAATGACCATGACTGATTTTGCTGTCTAGTGTTGAGCGATTCTGAAAATTTTTTTTTTTTTGGTTTTTAATATTTTAACATTTAAAGAAACATTTTAACAGTTATTAATTAATTCAAGACCTGTTAAATGATCATCTTTCTTTTATAATCCTTTAGAGCATCAATAAATTAAAGGCTTCACACTGAGGATGAATACTGGTATTCTGTACATCATATACATGTTATTTAGTGTACTGTACAGGCCTTGTATTTTCACAGTTTTATTGCAGAAGGTTTGAATCCCTGGCCACACACTTCCAATCTCTAATTACATTACAACAGTTTTAAGGGTGTAATATGTGAATATCAGCATCAGCTGCAATGCGGTTTTCTCATATTTCTTTGAGTGTTCCATGCTTTAGGTGTTTTAAAATCAAATTTAAGCTCTGCAATTTGATTTGTAACATCAGTGCATTTCAACCTTAACCTCTAACCTTATTGCATTATAAATTGTTCTCAGTGCTTTGTGTGTGACCTGAGTAAATTTCATTTGATAATAGGAGGTAGCAAAACCATATGCTTAGGGGAAAAAAAAAAAACACTACTGATTTGAGACAATGAAATAGGCAATGCCTTAGCTCATACCATAAAATTTGTGTACATAGGCATGTGGTGGTAGTTGGACACATTTATAATAATTTACTTGTTATGCCTCTCAGATTGTAATTGAATTTCTGCAGCTGTAAACAGGAAAAAATAGCATGCATAATTTATTTTCTCCAAAGACTTTATTAACGTTTTAAAATTTCAGTCTCAGTTTTACTTTTTTAAATTGCATAAAGAGGTGCAGACTGATAGATGTGCGGAGAAAATTGCTGCTAATGACTCGTCTGCTTCTGTTGGTACACTGGATGTGCATGCAGCTGCTTATATATGCATTCATCATGGCAAATATGCTGCCTAGACAATGTGTCTCTTGTTGGTAGCGAAAAACAGCCATGGTGGAAATTGCTGTCATAAATAGAAAATGTATTCATGTAACTTGGGGGGTGGGGGGATGAAAAATACTCCAAATCTAGGTCAATAAATTATATATTATGCCATACTTTTAAAAAAGATGCCAGAATATTTCTAAACAGAGCACTCTTTCATCTTGCTATTAGGGCAGCCAGCACCAACATGTTGAATGTAATTCCTGACCAATTATTTGGTACTTCACATGTTGTAAAAACACACTTTGAAAGGAAAAAAAACCGGAGTCCCTTCTTTTCATGTTTATCATTTAATAGTCTTTTTGATCTAGTTTCCATCATGATTAATATATAATTTCATTTTATGCTACCTTTTGAAAATGTGATTTTGTGAAACATGCCTTTTTGAAATCTCCTCAAATTCAGCCCTTGTATGAATTAAGTGAAGTGAGCACCAAACAACGAAAAAGTTCCATTCTTCATTATTTTTGTGCTCTAGGATTTCTTTATGTTCTAAAATCAATTTACTGCAGGCGATAGCACAGAGCTGTTGTTTCACTAGGAGTTTGTGTGAAATTTATTTGAAGAGCGGTTTCCAGGAACGGATTATGTAGCTGTAGTCTTTCCTTTCTATGGTGACAAAACCATTAGAATTTGAGTAATGTCAAGACTGTTGTGCTGTTGTCAGCTCCTGCCAAACATGTTCCCTTTGCTGCATCTGCATCCGCTGTTGTCCATGCCAGGGCAACTTTGGATCTTGACTGGATTTATTTTCAGTATAGAGTTTCAGATATGTGCATAACTGGATTTTCCATTCTTCCAAGACTCTTGGGAAGTCCTGGGAAGTTGCAGAGTTCTTCAGTGCTATTGCTGCAATGTGACCTAATCTATTTTATCAGATTAAATATTAATTTTTCAATAGCAACTGCCATATTTAGAATGTAGCAATAGTTGCAGCAGATGGCATTTCTTTCCGCACCATCTGCAGTGGCCCCTGTAGATGCTCAAGATGCACATCATGCCATAGCACAATGATGCTGTCGACCCTGATCGCAAGACTGTTGGAGTAAAGCGTATTAATAATATGCCACATGTTTGTATTCATAAAATCTGCCTTCAGATAGTCTTGCTGAAATTGGTGTTGGCTGAATGAGTGCTGCATGCTTCAAATAGTACAGAGAAGGCTTCAGATGAACACACAGGACTTTGTGATGAGCTGTGGCTCTGGATCCCGCACGTGTGTATCAGGGTCAGGACTCAGTCAGCTGGAGAGGGCAGGGTTGGACCACAGCCTCCGGGTGTGGTCACATGTGCTGAGTCTTGCCACAGTTTGGGATGGGCATCAGAAGATTCTTACAGAAATAGGTGTGAAATCATGTGTGCTTCACGCAGTATGAGTTATGTGTAAATTGGACAGGTTTCATAGAACCAAGGTTGATCCACTCTGCAGGATGCCCATATATTATACCCTATGTCCCTTTCTCCAGGTTAGAAATCAGCCCATTTAACCTCAGTCTCATAAATGTCAAACACCACCTGTTTTTACTAATAAATAATGTAAATTAAAATGTCTGGCATTCAAGAGGAAATGGTTACTTTGAAAATAATAGCTGTATATCAAGCAAATGGTTTACGTGAGACGTACCTATTTACCGCAGATGAGACACAATAATGAAGACACTGTTCTGCCACCTCGAAGCAGCTGTGGTGTGTTACAGGGTGTGAGGTTCTGCTTAATTACAATGGAACTAATAGTAACATACCATTTTAGTAAATTATACACTTCATTGTCTAAAATTCAAATGATTGATAACGCAATGCAAATTTCAGCATTAAGATGAACGGATACAAGAAAATGCAATTTTTTTCTTTTTTTGAAGATTCTTCTACAAATTAAATCGATAGCATCTTGCGAAAAAACATTGACTTAGCCTCCTGTTGTTGCACTGCAAGTTCCTGAGCTGAGGTAAATACATAGGCAGAATCAGTGGAATAGAAAATTGCTCATTTAGCTTTTGATGAATAGCCTTCGCCACAGTCCCAGAGCCACCCTGAAACTCTTGGAATTTAAAGAGCAGGTAAAAATGTAGTATGTGGATTTTAATGTCGAAATAGAAAGACAGCTGTGCGCCATTCGTGGTCAGACCCCCAAGCCTGCTGTCCGTCCTCGTCCCTTCGACAGCCACTGCGCCTGACTCACCGCTGGGGTTTTAATGAATCGCTATAGCATTGTCGTTCTACGATAAAGGATATGTACATCACAAGTAATGTAATTTGCCATATCTGCGTCTCGATCTTATCTCCTTTGCGAGCCCAGAAATTTAACAGAAAAGTTTTATCTCTACTACGAAGCAATTTTAATGCTTCTTATGACTGTCAGAACATATTAAATCTAAAGATATGAATTTCATCAGTAGAAGAGCACAGCTAACATAGGTGTTAAGTAAATGGTACTGTTCAAAGTCATAATACACTTCAGATTTGTCACCAACGCTGTGTTACGAAACTATAGAACAGCAGCCCATTGCAAATGTCTTGCTAATAATGCTAACTTAGCATCCAAATGTTTTGATTATCTTCAACTTTGAAATGTATGTTTGTTTTTTTTTTAATCTTTGCTTATTTAGAATCACTGGTTTGTTCGATTGCTGAGGGCCGTTAGAGACGTTTAGATACTCTGCGCAGATGCATATTTTGTGGAAATATCCAAGAGCAGGGATGGCTCGCCCCTGTTTCGTAGATTGACGCTACCTACACACATATGGCCTGCGTAATGTGTAAACAGCATGGACCTGGATTATGTTCTAATAGCCTCCATTTCTGACCATTTCTGAGCTTAACTAAAGCAGAACCTATTGATATCAGCCACAGCGTGAAGGAAGGCCTTGGGGAGTAGGCTGTTTTCTTATTAAGTTTGCAATTAAAATGTGACGGCTTCTGTTGCCTTTCCCCTCCTTCCTCCCGTCAAGCTGTGCTGCTTCAGCCGGTGCTCGCGGGTGGGACTTATCGCCGTCCAGCAGCACTCGCTGCCACTGCTGACAGAAAATTAGCACAGACAAAGGAGGAAAATGAGATGGAATTATCGGCCGATTCCGTGCGGGACCGTCCTTCCTCCCTGTAGGAATTGTGTCGCGCGTGTCTTTCCAGCATTTAAATGGGATTCTGTTGTAAGAGGTGTTTACATAACCCTCCAGTAAAGGTTTTTTTTTTTTCTTTGCGCCTCTGTGCAACCCCCCCGCAGATGGTTGCACTTGAAAGTCTACCCCAGAGCTTACTCAGTCTCTGACCAAAGTAACATTTACATTTTACTGCTGCCACTCTCACCCTTTTATATGCATTGGAAGGAGAACATTCCACTTATTTCATCCTGAACACTTGCCCTAGTGCATTAGAATTTTTCATGTCTGCTGTATTGCTAAGAATAAACACAATAAAATACCACGTAAAGCAATAAATATTAATTATAAATTATGGAAATGCTCTGATGAATTAGAATGTTTTTTTCCTTAATGAGGAGACCCAGGCACTTTGCGTCATTAACTTTTGTGTCTGGCTGCACACCCTGCGTTCAGAAGTGTGCAAAGCCTTTGAGATAACCGTGGTGGTGTAGTCACTTCTGACTGCGACCAAAACGACCAGAAGCCAATCTTTTTCGCTTTGTTCTGCCAGTAAAAAATGACTGCAGGTGGGAATGTGAACACGGCTTCTTCAAAAAGGTTGCTTTAACGGCTCATTATGGACAAAAAAAAATCACCAAATCTTGGATCAGTTTGGGATAAAGGTCAACTCTATTTATTTTTTCCATGAAAGTTATTTAATTACACACACACACACACACACATTTTCAGAACCGCTTGTCCCATACAGGGTCGCGGGGAACCGGAGCCTACCCGGCAACACAGGGCGTAAGGCCGGAGGGGGAGGGGACATACCCAGGACGGGACGCCAGTCCGCCGCAAGGCACCCCAAGCAGGACTCGAACCCCAGACCCACTGGAGAGCAGGACCCGGTCTAACCCACTGCGCCACCGCGCCCCCCACTATTTAATTACATTTACATTTATTTATTTAGCAGACGCTTTTCTCCAAAGCAACTTCCAATGAACTCTATGTTGTGTTATCAGCCCACACACCTTATTCACCAAGGTGACTTACACTGCTAAATACACTACTTACAATGGGTCACTCATCCATACATCAGTGGAACACACTCTCTCTGTCACTCACTCACACACTATGGGGGAACCTGAACGGCATGTCTTTGGACTGTGGGAGGAAACCAGAGCACCCAGAGGAAACCCACGCAGACACAGGGGAGAACATGCAAACCCCACACAGACTGAGTGGGGATCAAACCCATATCCTCTCCCACCACCCAGGCGCTGTGAGACAGCAGCGCTACTCGCTGTTATTGGACAACTGAATGGTTGATTTTTCATCCAAGTGGGAAATTTGAAGTGCTCACACTGGAAAGAGATCCTGCTGGTTTGCTACCTTCCAAACTCTGTAGTCCAAACTTTAATCAAACAGCATGTGATGCAACAACAAATACAAAATTGTCCCTACTTCATTGACAATATTCTCTTATCACCTATATATACCCCTCTTCAGCAGTTGCTCAGTACAAATCGTTCTTTGCTGGCATAGTCTGGTTTACGTTGCACTTTGTGCACAGCGATTTGCAATTTCAAGGTGCCTCTGGTTTATCCAGGGTGCATGGGCTCAGCAATGTTTGACAAATCTCACACCCTACAGTCAAGCCATTAGTGAGCAAAGAGATGATCATTGCATCACAGCAGTTTAATAAGTGTGAAATTAAATTTTGAGCTCAACATATCCCAACTAACAAATTAAAAAAAAACACTGAGTGTACTATTTATTATTTAGGTGGTCTGTTAAATATGACTCAAACTCTGGCTGATGTATTTCCCTCCCTCTTTGCAGTTTGTCAATTAAAAAATAGGAATTCTTGAAAATATTGGAAATATGGAAATAGAAGTAATTCGCTGTTAGTTTGTTAAGTCGTAATTGCAGGGTTGTGAAATTCTGCCCCCAGTGGTTCATAGGTCCCTGCAGACATACCGTAGTACTATACATCACTGAGACTGTATAAACACACATGAAAAGTTTCTGCCGCAGGGTAATTTATACAAATACAACATTTACATTGTTTGCATTTCTATCTGCGTTTATGAGTGCATTGAAGAAAACACAGAGGTACGGTAAACGTGTCACATAGTAAAACACGTGGTTCTATGTGGGTAGAAAAGATTTAGAAAAGTACAATGTGAAGAAGAACTGGAACAAAAAGAACTGTCTTAATTGGCAGAGAAACAAAACTAATTTTCAACAGGTATAAATAATGCATGAATGCACCTGTTTTCGGGCACCTTATGAATGAAAGGAGGCACCGTGTCCGCCCCCTCTGGGGTGCAGAAGTGCCGGGCAGGTGCTGGCGTGGGTGGTGTGTGTGGGTGTGTGGCCAGCAGTGGTGTCTGCCAGGGGGTTGGGGAGGTCGGGGTCGGTTCGGCACGCTGCATCGGTGGCTGCGGTCCCGCAGGGTTCGAGCCTCAGGAGGGAGAGCAGGTGCTGCAGTGGAGCCGCTGCTCAGTCTCCCTGTACACTGCCTCCGGCACACAAAGTCTCAGTCTGACTCTTTCATTCGAGCCAGTGAGAAAAAGGAAGTGTTTGCGAAATGACTCTGTGCATCCCACTGCCACCTTCTCGCTCCCTTCACACGCTCCTGTTGCTGCTTTCACTGCACTTACACACAACACTGTTTTCAATATCATTCCTTATTGCAACAGGAACTAATTTACATGGGGCTGGATACACACTTACTTATTTTACTGCATAATATGTTGGCATGAAAAACTTAATGGAATGCATTTTGATTGCTTTTAATTAAATGAGTAAATCATATTTGTATTCTGCTTGAATTACATTAAACCCAGAGTGTTTTCGGCCTAATTAGATTAATTGTGTGCTTCATGGAGCCCCGCTAAAAAAAGCCTGGGATGTTTTGCACAAGTCCCTTTGTTCACAAGTTTGGGTCCTCAGCAGCACCTATAGAAAATTACATTTGTGCACATTTCTCTTTAGATTATGTGGTTCATCAAGTTTGAGCCTTTCTGTCTGTGTGGAGCATTGACAAGTATTGCTAACTGGAAATGATTTTGTTCGTCTGCACAGGGCAATTTACTATTTAAATGACATAATGATGACATAATCCCATGGCAACACAACAAAGTGACAAGTCACAGTGACTCTTCATTCCACTTTGTACACAGGGGTATATACACGCATACAGATACAAGGCTTTGTATAAAACACATACCATATTTTTTCAGAGAGCACATGTATTAATGTTGTAAGATTTTGTACTATTAGATAATGGTATACTTGTACACTCTTCATTCTGTCATCATGGACTCCTGCTACTAATGGTTCTTGACATGTTGGGTTTGTGTTGGCAATCACAGCTGTCCTTGCGCAGTCCATTAACACTGAGTCCCCCACCTGTTCCCACCCTGTCCCAAAGCTGTTTTCACTCTTTATACTGACAGGGACTCAAGTGGCTCTTGTGTCACATGACCACTTATCACATCTCCCAGGACAGTTATGATGACTCCACAAACAATAAGGCCCACCATTAGGACCATGTAATAAAAGGGCATCGCCAAAAAGGGCTATGTCTGCTGTAGTGATATTAAATGTGAAAACAGCTTTGTGAACCTTGCCAGTATTGATAGCGTATAACGTTACACAATTTTTTTTGTCAAAGGACAGCTTTGCATGTTTCTCTAAAGATGCACAAAACGTGATCGGTTTTTCTGGGATATGTGTTAATTGCTCATCCAGCTTTAATTATCCACTGCGCCAATAAATTACTTTTCACGGGAGCTTCTGGAGAACCAAATCACTCTGGATCTTGTTCTTAAGCTACTTATGAGTAGAACTGGCGGTCCATAGGCAAGCCACTAACCTTTGGGCTTTGGAGATAATGTTATAGCCACAGGCACAAACTGAAACCTGTGCTGCTGTTGTGGCTGGGGGATATGAACACATTGTGCTCATTTGGAAGCCTTCAGACATGTGAGATGAGGTTCACTGAAGTGGTATCAGTTCATTCAAGGTGAGGAAAGTGAACTGTACAAGCATTCCGTGATCTATTACAAGCAGTCCCTGTAAACCTCCTTCTTCGAAATGTTCTCACAGCTGACAGGAACATGGAGGAAATTAATCTCTCTCGGCTGCTCATTAAGACTAAAGACTGAACGTAATTGGAAACGAGTGATCGAAGGGTAGGAGCAGCGCACCACTCGCATACAGCCGCAGGGAACAGAACAGTCTACTCTGAGCTCCACAGAAGTTGAACCATTTGTTTAATGGCAGGGACAGGGTGGGCGTGGATGTCCCACAATGCCTGTGCCAAATGGCTTTGCCTCCCCCTGGTGATGTCCTCACACCGTGGCCTGGGACCCGCTGGGTGCACTTTAACAGGCAGGGAAATTGGGGCCGTAACTCTTCGTGCTTCCAGGGATCTCAGATCTTAGCTCGGTTGACTTCAGCGGAGATCTGGATCTCTCTGTCTTGGGCTGAAGGTGTTATGAAGAGTTTGCACTGTTAAGAGGACACAAGCAGTTTATAAAAGCTTTTAGATTACACCTAGTTTAAAATCAGGAGATTATCTCATATGTAAGCAGAGCTATGAGGGATCTAATTGTAAGCACATGCTCATTAATAGATGGAGTCATACAGCAATCCTGTAAAACAAAAAGGTTCACAGTTATAAATGCCCCCCCCGCCCCCACACACCCCTCCATTTTGCAGATGTCCGTTTTTATATTATTTTTCCAAAGTAAATATCTGCGGGGATGATTCATGCGGCCCTCTTCAGCAGCCAGATCTGAGCTCCTTGGCTCGGCCGTGACCCGATTACTCTGCGTGTGAGAAGAATCTGCTACAGCAGCCCGTTTGGTCAATTCCCACATCAATATATCACCCCGTATGCTCGGAGAGTGATATCCAGTGCTTCAAACTCAAATTTATTTTCATAACCTTAGGATAAACACTGGATGGGCTGTACACCGAAAGAAGAATTTATTGCCTGCCCTATATGTGACTCGAGCTACATTTCCACTCAGTTCATTTTCTTCTTCTTTCTCCTGGATTTATAACATCTTGAAACACCTGAGTGGCTCCTGTCTACAGCCATGTGCACCATTAAAGATCAAAGACCTTCTTTATTTGACATCTATGTTGTGTGAGCTTAAAAAATTCTACTTAGCCGTTTCTAATTTTTCAGTCCAAGGGATGAAAATAGTCTTTGAACACCTGGTCTTGGCGATTCGGGAGTTTCCCATCTGACTAAAGACTTTAGCCACATAAGTGCTGGACAGATGAGAAACAGCCATCAGTGGAAATGAAATGAGCCAAATATTAGTGTTCATCTTGCACTGTCTTGATGGGGAGATTTAAAAGTCATCTTGCAGATTCTTTCAAACTGATACCTAGATTATAAACTGAAAATAAAAAACAAAACACAATAACATCTCCCTATTTTGCACTTTTAATCTTCATGTAAAGCACAATATTGATTTATAAGTTGCGCTCGTTTGCATCTAATAAGATAAAATTGTGTCATAGATTAATTAAAGCATGTTTGGTAAAAAAGGAGGTAAAGCATTCTTGCATTTTAACTAATTCATTAATTAATGCATTTTAATGTATTATTCATATTTATTCAGAATTTCCACAAAGAGGTTTTATTAAAAAGAACAACAGTGGTTAAACATAATTGCACAAAAGTTCATAATTTCTTTAGTATTCTTTTCCTCCAGTGAGGAATATCTTTTAATGTGTAAAATCAGAATACTTAAGGTGCAAAGAACATATGTAAATGTAAAATATTTTAAATTTATTTCTATTTGGTACAAAGAATTGCCTTTTGATGGCTTGTCAAGCTGCCAGCATCTTGGCGTCAATGACCAGAACACATGGTTGAAACCCTGAGAGTGTTCACCTGGATCCCTGTTGAGTTTATGAATGTGAATGTCTTAACTACTCTCCAGGTTGTGATGGTGCAGCAACACAAATCACACTAACCATGTTTGTTTGCCAGGGGAGACAACTCTTGGTTCTGCTTTTGATGTACCCTGTTCAGTCGTTTCTACAAATAGTACTGAGATTTTTGTCAAATGATTGTACATTCATTCATGTTCTTCAGAGCTGTTTTGACATATATAATTATATGTAGAATTATACAATCTGCTATTAAGGTTGTGATGCAGATTTTGCGGTTGAGATGTAAGGATTGCTGTGATGGGTTTAGCGGACAGGGCGAGGAGGAGGGATGAAGGATATGGTTTCTTTGTTTTGAGAAGAAAGCTCTCTTCCTAGAGGCGTACGTGTGTTTGTTTAACATATATGATCCCTCTCTGTCCAGGGCCAACATGACAGTAAACCAACTTCCACCCTGTTGAACCCTTCTTTTACATGATCATTCCTCAGGGATCAAAAATAGAATCTTCACATAAGTTATGATAGCTGATTATGTTTCAGCCATTATTTTTAAAAGTTTTTTACAGTAACATTCTTTGTACACAGAGCCAGGAGCAAATAATGCCTGTATGTGGCACATATGGCATGGGCCCAAAGCCTCTTCCAGGAATGTCAGTGAACATGTCTTCCACAGTCCTGCTCCTACATGTTCTGTGCATCTGTAAGGAATGTTCTGAGTACTTGAGAAGCTCTGAAACACTGTTCACATGACCGACAAGTGACTCATTTTAATCAGCCACCTGGAAGGCATCTTAATGCCATTAGTGAATGGAGCTACACATGACCTACAGTGAGTTCCCTATCCTTGTCTCCCAGGGGTCTCCAAGTTCTGTTGGTTTTTTCTCATTCTATCTGCAATCCATACATCTCCCCTCCACCCCTCGTGTAAAAGGTCATGGTTTTCAGCTGATGATTGCTGTTCCTTTTGGAGGTGGGTGGGTGAGTGGGGGAATCATAGGTGTAATGGGAATTAGAATGTCTAATGCCCGACGTTATCTTCGGACCCACATGCCCCCGTTTGGCTCAGTGTGGAGAAAGAACCCTCCCGGCTGCGAAGCACCACCGCTGACATGAAAGCGGAGTTACGCTCCTCGGAGAGATCGAACGGAGCCAAGTTCATGTTTTAATGAGGCCCATCTGACATTTACCTACACTGCTCGCCTTTCCAGGACCAAGAGAAGAGCCCCGATCAAATGGGAATGTGATGAAGCGTCTGTTGGAGAACACTTAGAGAGGCTGGGAGCACCCGGGGTGGCTTGTTCAGAGTAACCTCTGTTTGATATCTTTGTTTAATGGTGTCGCTTTCAGGGCCTCCCTTCGAACGAGGCCTTATCCTTCATTTGCATAGCAAAATCTTGGCTGTAAGGAGGTTTCCCGAGTTAACACAGAATGGAAAATGTGTATAATTTTTGATTAAACACATTTGTTATTAAGCTACTTAACATTAACCTTCCACTCCAAATAGGAGTTGCTCATTACAGCACTTGTATATTACATGGTATAGAAATGTAAATAAGTGGTCAGTTTTATAAGCAAGATACTGGTATTACTGTTATCTTCCAGTCCGTATGTCTTAGTTGATAAAATATAAACATGCAAAAAAGAGAACAAGTGAAGGCAAAAAATGAAAAACAATACGTGGAAATGATTTCACTGAGTGGAAAGGTAGAGAGTGTTTGTTTTGAAATGCGAGATCCATCAGACAGACAGTGAAAAGGAGGTATCATGGATATGAAAAATAGATCATGGCGGCTACAGTCGGAGAGCTGAGGTGAATTATCTTTCACTGACGGGAGCCCAGCAGGAAGTGCAGACGAAAGCAACTGCAGAGACAATTCTGGCATGTTCTCAATGTCATGCAGCAGCTTGCCTGGGCTGGAGAATAATAACAATTACAAACAAAAGTGGACACTGACGATTTTTCCATCTGCCTGCAGGGCTGAAAACATTTCCATAAAATCATATTTTTAATTTCAGCTGGACAATTGAAGCCCTGTGTTTTTTTTCTGCAGACCACAGGCAGATCATAGAAGGAGCATAAGGGGGCTATAGGCAGACCTTAAGAGGATCACAGGTGGACCATGAGCATATCATCCATGCACGCCATCTGATCTAGTTAATGAGACCCAATTGAATCCTTTTTTGAGACCTCATCTGGCATATTTATCAAATGTCCTGCCAAAGTCGAATTCAGTGCTTCCGTTTCCTTCTGTCACATTCATTGATGTGGTTATTAGCACTGGTGCAATGTTATTTTATTATGCTGTGGCAATGTGACAGTTAGTTGAGCTACAAAGATGAAATATATTCAAATGGGCAGGTCATACATTAAAAGCATCTTTAATGAGGATTTTGGAAGGCATACCTTCCTGTGCAAGATGAATGGAAATGTGTCAGTGGCTGTCAATGGCCTGAACCCTGTGAACCTACCTGTGATGGTGACATACACCAGCATATGTTGAAACTGGCCCTGTGCTGGGTGGTGGGTTACTTCAGCCAGCCGTGTCTCTCTGGAGGAGTCTCTCAGAGCCACATGGTGCACTGGCAGCCCTGCCTCCAGGGTTCCTCACTCTCCCTGATCACTCGCCATTGCCACCACCAGACTCCCGCCAGTCAGTGAGATGCACAATAATGTCTCCCGGAGAAAACAAACACAGGGCACAGTGTGTGCACGGACGGCAGTGCCTCCCGCATTTTGTGTTTGTTTGTTTCTTTGTTTGTTTGCTTGTTTGTTTGCTTTTCTCCCTTAGCGCTCAACAGTCAATGGCCAGATTGCCTCTCGTTAATGGGCTCATTAAAATAACCAAGCTCCTTTCAGTCATTTCCTCGAGCCTGATGGCGGCCCACGGTTCAAGCGGAGGCCTTACCGTGTCTCGCTTCGTTTTTTTACTCAAGAGCTCCGCAGAGAGCTGGGATGAACTGTAGCACAGCGAGATCTAGATTAGTTTTTAAACTGCTTATTTTATATTTGTGTGCAAGTTCCTTTTTCCAAGACATTTTGTAGAGAGGCCTGCTTTTCTGATGGCTTGATTAGTAATGCACAGCAATTGCAGTTTTATTTTTATGATATTAAGAAATGACCGTGCATGTTTTGATTTCAGATTGAACATGAATTTAATCGTCTCTCATTTGGGTTTTGACTTAAATGCTCCATGGAGAGTACGAAAAATCTGTGTTGCTAGAGCTAAACATATTATATGCTTAGAGCTATTTTATATCTGTCCATACATTTCATAGTGGAAACAAAAATTCACTAGGTCTAGTTTGTGATGTTTACCAGTGGCAGTTTTTTCAGGAACAAAAGCAATGGCCTTTCTTTTTCATTGCTTAACCTTCTACATGAATATGCATAAAAAGTTCATCATATCCAGTAAAACTGCTGTCATGGCCGAGGGCGGGAGACCGAGGAGTCGGTGTGGGCCAAATCGCTGGTTTGTTTTTTTGTGGGAAGAAAACAAGGGGTAAGCAAGGATCATAGTTGGGGACGGGCGTGGGTTGTTCGAGGCGCAAATATTGTTCTTGGGATGAGACAGGAATCCAAGTCGATCAGGTCGATCAGACGAAGCAGGAGATCTGAAACCGGGAAGGCAGCAAACAGGGAACGAAGGGCAAAGGACGAAGAGAGATTGGAAGGACGAGGAGGTAAGCGGGGTTCTATCACTATCGCAGAAGAAGCGGGTTTACTCAACAAGGTTCTGCAACCAGGTGAGCCAGCACGACTTCTTTTTTACCCTGCTGCTCTGATTCAGGGCAAGTGTGGTCGTCTGGCGCATGGGCGTGACAACTGCCTGTTTTCAGAGTGATCCAAAAGTGCAGTTTTTAACGGTACCACAACCATAGGACTATTACTGGGCACATCTTTCATTTTCTACCCTAACCCTCTCAAAGCTTTGCATCTTTTACCTTCCTTTCATTTCCGACCCTTAGAAAACCATAAAACATTGCGTGACCTGGGCATGAAGTGACTACTGTCTGTTTATTTGAGCTGGGTGAGAACTTCCTGCTCAGGTGCTGGACATAAGAGGTCTTGTGTGGAGGTGTACAGCACTGCGGTGAAACTTTTCCCTCATGATGCCACAGGCATGGGGTGGGGATCAGTACGCTGAGAGGACCACAAGTCCTGCGAAGGAACCGGTCCACTGTTGAATGGAGAACACAGCTGTCTGCCCTCACTCCCAGCAGTCTTCATTTGTCTTGCAAGAAAACTTCTCTCAGAACAAGCCTGGAGTTAAAATATATTTTTGATATGTTGCAATCAGTGGGGGGCGCGGTGGTGCAGTGGGTTGGACTGGGTCCTGCTCTCCAGTGGGTCTGGGGTTCGAGTCCCACTTGGGGTGCCTTGTGACAGACTGGCATCCTGTCCTTGGTGTGTCCCTTCCCCCTCCGGCCTTACGCCCTGTGTTGCCGGGGAGGCTCTGGTTCCCCGCAACCCCGTATGGGACAAGTGGTTCAGAAAATGTGTGTGTGTGTGTGTTGCGTTGCGTTGCAATCAATAAAAATTTTGTAAGAATTAAGATCCCACAAAACATATCAAGCAGGACCATTACTAGAGAGAGATGTTTTCTCGTTTCAAGTAGGGAAAGAAAAATCTGAGCTCAGCTCAGAGTAGAGTGTCTGGAGACAAGGCCAGCTTGGTTGATTGAAAAAGAAACGTTGCTCTCACGCTGTATATATGCATTAGCAGTTTTTGCTTTGCTCCAAGTCTTCCTCTTTACCCTAAGCAACTGTAGTTTTTACCAATACTGCTTGAATTTTGGGGGTGCGGTGGCGCAGTGGGTTGGACCGCAGTCCTACTCTCCGGTGGGTCTGGGGTTCGAGTCCCGCTTGGGGTGCCTTGTGACGGACTGGCGTCCCGTCCTGGGTGCGTCCCCTTCCCCCTCCGGCCTTACGCCCTGTGTTGCCGGGTAGGCTCCGGTTCCCCGTGACCCCGTAAGGGACAAGTGGTTCAGAAAATGTGTGTGTGTGTGTGTGTGTGTGTGTGCTTGAATTTTCTTTAAATGAAACATCCACGAAAATGGATTGATGGATGCGCAGATGACATCTGAGGTCTAACAGGACACAGTGTTATTGTTTTATTTCTGTCCTTTTCGCATTGTACATGTACAACCGCAATCTAGGAAATACTGCAGCATGCCTTGGATGAATTATTTAGGTCCTGTGAAATATCAGACTTCCAACATGCACGGTTTCTGAAAAGGTCTCTGCTCTATATCTCACCACTACATGACTTGAAGAACATATCAGTTTAAAACAAACCATTTGCACCAACTTAAAAAAAAAAAAAATGTAAAATGGCTCAAGTTTGATGTGTCCCTCTTTGAGGCTCAGCCTGAGAGGCACTTCCCAGATCAACAAAGCAGGGACTTAAGTTTCAGCTGTGAGGAGGAATACCAATGATGTGAAGCCCTCCACCCCCCCGCACGATGTGGCTTGGGTGCATATCCTGTGACTGAGCTCAACCATGTCTGCACAGAAAACTGAACTTTCCCACTGACCGGCCTAATGCACCGAAAGCCTTGCGGGTCAGGGGGTCAAAGAAGCCTTAAGTGCGACATCACGAGAGTCCTGAGAGGTCACGAGAGCGGTGCAGAGCGTTCCGAGATAACAAAGGAGCTCTGGATATAAGCAAGATGCAAGATTATTAAAAGAAACAACTAAATACAGAGGCCTTCTTTAATTTTTAAGATGTTGTTCTTCATTGTTTGCCTTTAATTTGCGATACAGATCATTTCATTGCCAGCCCTAGTCAGGAAATAATTCTACCCCTTCCACGCTGGAGTCTGCCAGTTCATGGTGGATACAAAAAAAAAAAAAAAGAAAACAGCAATCGTTGTGCAAAGAATTTTGGATCTGCAACTGTCACCAGCATGTGTGCTAGATTTCTTCTCTTAAGTGTCACGCTCACAGCTATTTTTTATTTATTTGTTTGTTTGTTTTCATGGAAGTGAATCTGAGGCTGGAATATTTTATTGGTTCATCATGTTGAGAAGCTCTCAGGTCTACAGGAATTCCCACAGCATCTGGTGTCCAGTGGTTACAAACAAAGTAGTGATAATATGTGTGCTGGCATTTGAAGCATCACAGTGATAACGGCACAGCGATAGCAGCATGTCAGATGTGATAAGGGCTGAAAGCTGCCTGTACATACAGGGCTCAGTCTCTACCATGGCAAACATCATCTGCGTACAGATTCTGTCACCATGACGTGCCTTATCAGTTTGCGCTCAACGCGTGAACTCCAGCGGAGGAAAAAAAACAAAGGAATATATTAAGCGAAGGAGAAATCCTTCGTTAAATATTAACAGCCAGAAATTATAGGTATTTAATAATGAAGCATCTTACCCTTGAGTTCCACTTAGTTGTCAGTTATCCATATGATATCTTGCTTTCTGAGTTCATCATGCTTTTTAGATACCTGCTCAGTGAACACTTCGGACTTGCCACTTCACTTCAAACAGGCAGACTAAACACATTTTACTCGCAGAAATGAAAAGCTGTTTTGCTTCGTTTATTCACCATCCCTTCACAAATGCTCGAAAACTGCTGTAGTGTATAGACTGTTACGTATAAAACGAGATTGAACATAAGATGTCATATTGATGTCAGTATTTTGTTTTCTTTTTTTTTTTTGCACAAAAGCTATTTAAATCGGAAAAGCTATGAAATTAAATGAAAATTTAAAAGGCAGTTTCAGTTGGATGACTGGACTGTAAAAGCACACCGTAGCTAGTCTTTCTGGTTTTTTCCTTCTTTTCTGAGAGTGACGCTATCCACGGTTATTTTTTATTTAAAAACATGCATTTGTAATACCTTTAATACTTTTAATACAAACAGTGTCACGGTGTTTTTATTTGCCTTCCTGAACACACAACTGACTGATTGAATGTGATTCCAGTGCAAAGACGCATTATGTTTATTATTGCCACATGCTCTATAAAAGGATTCTAGTGACTCAAAACAGAGAGTGAAGCAGGAAATTACCATAGCAGACAACGAGATAAGAATTTTGTTTGCTGGCCTTTTGTTATTAAAAGAAAGGAATTTAATTACTGTCATTTTCAGTATTCTGAGTTTAGTTTTTTCATTCTAGTGTACAAATTGTCTCTGATTGCAGCTGGTTGAGATAATAGTCTGTACTTTATGAATAATTGCTGGTAATTAAAAATCCTTAAATTTTACTGCGTTGCACGGAGAGATATAGAGCCAGTGGAAGAATACTAATCAATTTAGCAGGAAATTTAATTGCTCTGGCTGACATTGCGAGCATGCCTTGAGATGTTTTATTAAAGAGCACTCATGAATTGGAATGTTATTTTAGACCCTCTCCTTTCTCATTTTTACAGTGGAGGAGTTGCTCATTTACCGTGTGGCATCATTCTGCTCAGGTTCTACTGAGCTTCATTAATGTCACACAACAAAGCCTGCAATTATTTACATGACACTCCTACATTGTCTTCCTGCTGTAGACATGCGCTCTCGGGGAAAAACGGCACGATTTAGCTGGCTCGCCGTTTCGGTGCTGTGATAACTGGGTGTGGTTTAACCGTCTTTGTTGATTCTAAACTGACATCATGTTCCTTCAGACAAATTGTGTTTTATAGGAAACAACGCTAACATTGAAAAGAATTTTTTTTGCAGTACAGACAATACTTAGGATCATGCTTTCGTTTCTGAAACTATTTTGATGTCCTGTAACAAAAGCACTCAGTGTGTATTCCACTTCTTGCCTCCATGTCTCCAGGCAGAAGGAATGTACTGTGTAAGGATGCTGACTGTAATCTGAAGGTTCCTGGTTTGAATTCCACTCATGCTGTAGTACCCTTGTTCAAAGTACTTTAATCTTATTCTGTAAGAATACCCCACTACTGTATACAAATGGGATAATGACAAAAGTTATCTAATACTGTACGTTGTCTCAGACAAAAGAGTCAGCTAAATAAATCTTAATCAATGTAAATATCCAGTCACTATTACACTATACAGTGGGAAAACTTTAAGTATAATGCAAAAGTATTGCAGAAAACAAAGATAAAAGCTACTGTGGTGATTGTCATGGAAAAAAGAGCTGAAACTAGTAATATCATCTTCATTTAAATATTACGGTGTAATCCAAAAACATTTTACATTGTATTTTATGAAAGAGAAAATACTGCAGTGTTCGAACCCCACTGTGTTGGCTGGTAGCAATTTTGTGGAAGAACAGTCAAAAATTTAAGTTGTTTTGGAGAAGCAAGGGTTTTAGATAGCCAAAAAAATGAGAAATCATTTCAGTGGCTGCGTGACTGATGGCTGAATTGAGAATTGAGATGTGACATCGCGATTGTCGTTTCTCTATGATAAATGCTGCAGCGTAATGAAGCGCTCACATTTTCTTCTGGCCTTAGTTTAAAGTTTCAGCTGAGAACACATCCGGCACCTGAATGTCTCTCACCAAGTGAAAGCACATTGTTTTAGAAATGGGGTCTTTAGCTTGAGAGGACATGTAATCTTCTTTGAGACACGTTAGTACCTAGGTTCAAGTAACTAAACTAACTTTTTAGTAATGCTTAATGGAATTTAAATATATGTGTTATGACATGCACATTTCAGTTTGATTTCATTGTAAATATCATCCACTTACATTTACTATGTTTTCATTATTTATTATACACCTGTAATGCTTAGTGTCACGGTCATTTGTGAGTGCCTGCCTTTATACTGTACTCTTAGCCGAGCTCAACATTTTGACAAGTAAAAAATACTGAGATTCAGCGCCAATACTTTTCCGATGGGATGACAACATAGCAGGATGATCACTGTGTCCAGCATCGAAACCACTAATCGTAACTTCCTTTACTGTCCTTTTTTTGTGTCGTGTTTGTCAAAGGCTGTTAAATATCTCTATCATTTTATAGGGCTCTCTTTGCACAGGATACCAGATTTAGCAAGAAAAGTGGGCCATTCTGACATTTGCCTATTGGTGTGTCTTTATTACATAGCTACCTAAAAGAATATACACAGGCTTAAAATAATGTGTAGAAGTTCGGTACATTTCATTCAGACGATATTCTTTTCTCTGAAACACAACAAGCTTAACGTTGTTTTATTAGCAAGTTTCCAGCTTCAAACCTCAAGTGTACCTCGGATAGGACAAATATGCCACCTAAATAATAACAAAAATAACAATAGTAGCCTTCGTGAACAAAGGTAATTTTACATATTTGAAATGGAAAATTGCAACTTGTAAACGGGAATGATTATCATATATGGGGAAGGAGAGCGCTCTGAAACTGTTGAAGAAAGAAACACATTTCAGCTTGTAGCTGCTGTCTGTGTCAGTGATCACCAGCTGCATCTGCTGCCACGAATGTCATATGCGTGGCAGCAGACATGTCACGTCTGCAGGCGTGCAATTTTCACTGTATGAATGTTAATGTGATCTCATTTAGTTTTATTATTTGCAGATGCAGTCTTCAGGAATGAGAACCCATGGTGAACCAAAACTTGTTTTCCTTAAAAAAAGGATCTCACTGAAGAGCTTCACACTATGTCCCATCTGCTGATTTACATGTATATTTGACCCCTGCAGCCCTGGTGTCATTTTCTCCAGCTGAAGGAAGCTATTTTCCTCTACCACTTTTGGTCATGCAGCATGAACTCTGCAGATTATGGCCTGCGAAATAATGTCTTAAAATCAGTGATTTCATTCAGGAATAATGGATGTGTTTAGCAGTGCTAGAGTACACACGTCACGTACCACAGCGTATCACGACGTGTTATGATGCCGTGGGTGTAATGTGTTCGTTCCCTAGATACAGACAATCCTCTCTCATGGGAACATGAAACCATAAATCTGACAGTGGTTGTTCACGAGCAGATTTATCACACGTATGGTATACTGATGTAGGATTATTTTTCTTGGACATTTAACTTCTGTCAGCCAGTTAAATGGTTCATTTTTCTTCGCTTTGTGGAGCACATCCATCTGAATCATTTTTCACCATTCTGTCCAACTACCTTGCACCCCCCAAACTGTATATTTTGGCTCCAGTATAATTTTATCGAGTGTACAATGGATACGCCTCTACTTGTCTTCTCTTTTCATGAAGATATAAGTGACAGCTCTCGTGTTTAAAATATCGAATAAAATGGGAATAGAGGTTTTATGCAGAAATAATACTGACAAGCAAGTGTAAATCGGTGTATTTTCCTGCAGTTTTTCTCAGTGGGTGCTAAGATTATATTGTGGTAGCCTCCTCAGTCACACTCCCACTCACTGCTGGTGGGTCCTACATGGACAAATAGAGACACCTGGTCCCCCACAAAGCCCAGTCTGCCGTTTTCCTTTCATTTAGAAGAGGAAAAAGAAGATTAACTGAGGGCAATGAGGACAAAACAACCAACGAGAGAAAGACATGCAGTGGGTGGAGCCAGTGAAAAATTATCCAAACCATTATGAAGGGAGATGTTTATACTTTACGGCCACGTATCGACCTTAGACTGGTGCAAATCTCTTACATTGACAAAATTTGTAAACTGTGCTGAAGTTTTTGGATTGATTTAATTACTCATTTAAACACAACGCGACTACGTACTGTATGGAACATCCACAGCATGAGGTTTGCGAATTACAGAAAATGAGAGAAGAGACTGACATGCAGGGTGTGCTGCACAGTGGTCTTGGTTTCACAGCGATCACATCACATGCCTGCTCTACGAGTGTTTTTATCGGACATCATTTTGGAAAGCCGATATCGTTTTATGAAATACGATTATGACAGGTATGCATTAATGAGAAATGAAGATTCTGCAAAACGTAGAATTATAAGTGCTTCATAATCACCTAGCTTGTGCCGTTGTGCTGTGTCTGGACTTGAAAGGTAGAAGCAACTGTGTGGATCAAAGGCTAAACCTAAATTTAATATTGTTTCCTTTTCCCCTGGGGACACATCTGTTGGTTTTCGCCTGCTCTACACGTTTTTTATAGACACATTTTTATGCTGCGTAAACTCAAAGGTGTAAAGTTCATGTGTGTGGTTGTGTCTTGGGGTCCTTTAAGAAAAAAATAACTGTGGATTATATTTAAGCTGAAGCTGAATGCTAGAATATCAGGTGACTGCCGGTAACCACACAGTGGGAGCCTTTCTCGCCACATCACGGCCCTTAGCCTCACGGTGAACACATCCTCTGCTGTACCGATGTCTTTGAGCCACCAGGATATGAACATGACATCTGAAAATGTGTTGTACATAATTCAGGCCATATCATATCCTCTGCCTTGCTTTACAAGCATGGTTGAAGGTAACATTTAAAAAGACATGTAACCAAGACTTTTTCAGGCCACATGACCAGAAAATGTAGATTTTGATAGGATTCCACCCATGTAGAAATTTTAAGAGCAAGCGGGAGGCACAGTACTGATAATTAATATTCGCAGAGTTATGTAGATTTAGCTGGGGGTTGTTTGCACTGACCTATTTTTACGGGAACTAGGGCAATCTCCCAGCCTCTTTGTAGGCCCCAGGTACCCTGCTGCGTCCAGCCTTTCGCGTCTCAAATGGTGCTTTAAAATGGTAACAGCAGTGCCAGATGTGGAGGAGTTAACACAAATGCAAAACAAGTAGCAATGATACATTATGAATGCTGTTAACCATCACCACTCACACACAACACAGCCAGTGTTCTCCCCCAGTTTATTGCATTCATACTTGTATTGAATGATTTCCAGATTCTATTTTTAAATTAAACATAATCCTTTAAGCCTTTTCTCAAATTATTTTTATTGTATTTAGAAAGAAGCTAGACACAGTATTGTTTATATCTATGCAACAATGTAAATGTCATTGCAGAATTTGTTGTAAAAGCGAATCAATTTAAAAACAATGCCATTTAACACCGTAACCTCACAGTATACAGAAGTAAGTGGAATGATTTGCGCTGCAGAATTAGTATTAATGATGTAATAAAGTTAAGATGCTGGAACGCCTTGTGTCTTTTGGAAGGAGATATGCAAATTTGTGCATCATTGCAGGTTCCAGTAAAGTGCATCTTATTCATGCGTAGTTTTGAAGAAGTCTGAAGGGAGATGCTGATGTGCAGACACAAGATCTAAACCATGGTGTCCCTAAAAATCTGCTGTGTTGCTGCACCACTGTTGAAGTGTCACGTGTTAACTATGGATATACAGTCCTTTGTGACTACTTTTTGTTTTGCTTAGTCCTGTTTTCTCTTTTGAATCCAGAATGGCCTGTGCTACTGCATGCTGCAGCCCGTTAGTTTTTAAATACATCCGAACGAATAATATGTGTGGAAATGTAGGTCTTCATGTTCATTTGACTTGTGCATGCAACCGTTTTTCCATATAACAGTGCTGTGTTCCCCACTAGCTGTATTAACTGTGATATCAGCTTGGTATCTCATGAGCTTATAAACACATCAGAGAAGTGCACACATGGCCTACTGGTCTCTGTGTTCTCATCCTGTTTAATATTTCATGATGCATTCGCATGAAGCCTTCACGGCTTCCAGACACAGGGAGCTGGCAGACACGGGGTCCCAGGCTGAGGATGGCTTAGACTGGGAAGCACACACAGAATCCCCAAGCAGCCCCACATCCCAGACGTCCATGGAATCCTTTTCAGTGCGCATTCACCGCATCTGTAGCTGGGCAGTACAAAAGACAACTTTTACAAAATATTTCATGATACATGTGTTTAGAAAGACAAATGGTATTGATTTTTTTCTTGTTGCCCTGCAAGATGATATGTCCAACCACAGGACTCGATTCATACTTCATAACTTCCAGATATATTGTTCTGAGTTAAAAAATAGGTTTTAGAGCTACATCTGAAGTTATTGCTTTCCATCTGCAAATACTGATATGATTTAATATGTTTTGGACTGACTGTTTTAGAATTGGAGTTACAGTGCAAGTAAAATGGCCCTTTTCTTTAAAATGTTAGAAATGGTAGACCTCATGGTAAAAATACAGGAAATGTAACATTTGTTGAATAAGCATCAGAGAAAACTAAATAATCATAATCAATAAATTGCCTATTTTGGGTTGGTATACACTGGTATTACTATCATTTGTTGCTTATGTGTGACACGTTAATGATTCTTTGTCCTGCATTTAAACTGTTTATTAGAGACCCTAAACATTTCCCTGAATCTGCTTCACTTCGGTCGATCTCCAAAGAGTTTTTGTAATTTCAGCAGCTACGACTGACTCGGCAGCATTTACTCTTGCAAGCAAAAGCAAGGAGCTCAGAGGAAAAAAGATTATACAGCAACTGAAAAGCAATGTCAGGTTGTCACAAAATACACAACTTTTTCACCTAAATAAATTTATATATAGGACAAAATGCAACACAGCAGATAAACAGAAAAGCACTGCTTCCACTGCGATTAACTGTGCTAAATGTAAATGAACAGTTCAGAAGGCACAACGACAATTTGTGGTAATATTTGCATCACATAAAGTGCAAGATTTATAAACTTTTTTTTGCTAATGAGTGCTTTTGAATTTGCTGCTCTGGACAAAATATGTAAAGCTTTTGGGGAAATTATTTGCATGTTTGTGAGTATTTGTGTGCGTGGTAAAGAAGATTCCTGCTCGCATGATTAAACACCGCTTATGTGAGATAGTCAGAGACTTGCCTGGGTTTCCACTGGAGACATGGGCTCTAAGTAAGGGACAGCCAGAGAGCAGACAGCCAGGTGGCAACGGCGCACCAGATGGAGATGCTGCAGACAGAGACGGGGAAAGGGAGTGAGACAGACTGAGGAAGGGCCCCGCTGATATACCAGAGGCTGTGGAGAGCGGAGCGATGCCAGGACCCACTGCGGAGTCCTGTCCCTGTCAGTGTGAAGGTCACATGTAGATTAGCATGTCGTTTGCATTGGAGGCCTCCTCCACTGACAGCTAAGCGAAAGACACCCAGCCGCAGCACTGCAGCTTCCATGGCATCTCTGTGCCTTTTGAATAATTTCTCATCTTATTGAAACGTTGTCATTTTTTTCTAATCATCGTCCTTTGTTTTGTTTCGGAAATGGCAGAATGGGACGCTCATCGTAACCAAAGCCAGAGAGAATGGCCTGAGTGATGTGGACCGGGACCACTTGCAATCTGACGGAGGTGGTTGTGTTATTGCTTGTTTTGAGGGGTGGTGGGGTGTCTACACTGCATTGACCATGTTTACAAGGCCGCCCAAAGCCGAGGCTCTGCCGCATACGGAGATCTGCAAAGCAATCTGAAGACAGCTGAAGTCTTGGTGGCACCGAAACTCCCAAACACACAATTCATTGAGGTGAGACCTGGAGCAGCCACCGCTGTCTACCTGCCGCCATGTGTGGATGCATCCCATGGACTAGAAATGCAATTTTGCCCCCTCTCATGGAAGCTGACGCTCTCTCGGTAACCTCGCCTAATGGCTTTTGCAGATACATGTCACAGTGATAGAAGCTTTGAGTGGCACTAACTGCAGAATTGCCTCTGGAACAGACTTGATAAACTATGGCTTCTGAACACCATCTGGCCTGGCTTTCATCTTTGTATGACAGTTACTGGATTGGCCCTTGCTGTTTCCATGCCATAAAGGAAAATATACCACTTGCTGTGTCTGCTCCTGCATGGAATGCAGCAAGCGTATATTGAAACATGTTCAGTCCACCAAAAGCATGAAAAAGCACAAGCTGGGGTAGTGAAACTGACCATATTAGCAGTGCTCTGCTTTCACTCTGAGTGCTGGGTGGTAGCATTTTGTCTGACAGATCAATGATGTAGGGGGGCGTGGTGGTACAGCGGGTTTGACCGGGTCCCTCTCTTGGTGGGTCTGGGGTTTGAATCCCACCCGGGGTGCCTTGTGACGGACTGGCGCCCCGTCCTGGGTGTGTCCCCTTCCCATCCAGCCTTGTGCCCTGTGTTGCTGGGTTAGGCTCCGGTTTGCCGCGACCCCGCTTGGGACAAGTGGCTTCAAACTGTGTGTGTGTGTGAGATCAATGATGTTTGATAGAAACATGTGGCTATATTACACTCATGAACAGGTTTTCTGTGGTTTTGCTCAAAATACTGTATATCACATGTATGTACTGCAGCTAAATAATCAGTAAGGTGTTACTAAGCAATGTATCATAAAGATTTCCCTCCAGCCAGGAATAAGGAAAGGAAAAGCAACTTATAATGAACTCTGTCTAGTGTTATCAGCCCATACACCTTATTCACCAGGGTAACTTACACTGCTAGATACATTACTTACACTGGGTCACTCATCCATACATCAGTGGAACACACTCTCTGTTACTCACACCCTATGGGTAAAACTGAATAGCATGTCTTTGGATTGTGGGAGGAAACCAGAGCAAACCCACATACACAGGAAGAACATGCAAACTCCACACAGACTGAGCAGGAATTGAACCCACATCCTCTTGCACCATTCAGGCACTGTGAGACAGCAGCGCTACTTGCTGCACCTCTATGACACCCCATTTGCTGGTGTGTTTGTATTAAAACACTTATGTTACACCTATTTTTGATATTACACTGCTGTTGTTTCCCAAACTGTTGTTGTTGTTATTATTATTCCCTGTAAAATGTTGTGCAGTTCCAGTTATTTTTGATTTTTCTATTATCTGAATAGGTAATATTAAAAAATAATGAAAATATTTATGTATAATGACATATTTACTTTTACATGTATTAATTTAGCTGAATATATAATTAATATAAATAATGTAAAGTGTAAAATATATATATGTATATAACTTAGTGCAAAATAATGATATTAGGATCCTTAGTAGACAGAAAATGAGGAACAAAATAGGAATCTTGATCTTAATGTCTCATAGTTATGTATAACTATATCAATTGTACAGTAAAATTGGTTTTGGGTCATTGAGCTCTGAATGTGATGTTACAGATACTTGATAGCTCATTTACTATGTAATGTCATTTTTACATTTATTGAATTAGCTTACTCTTTTCTCCAAAACAGCTTAAATTTCTTTACCTTTTTACATACCTGAGTATATTACTAGAGCAAAGGAGGGTAAGTATCTTGCTCAAGGGTACTACAGTACTCGTGGGAGTGGAATCTTAAGCTTCTATTTCCCTAATTTTGTTTCAGCCCATACCAAGGAAATTATGGTTGTCGCCTCAAATTTCATTCTTTCAGTGTGTTCTGAGAGTGCTTTGGAAGGCAGTCTAATTCAGTTACATCTTCTTCCACACAGTTATGTGGTCAGCCACTTACCTGACAGCACAGCACATGGATTTAAACAGTCACCACTGAGCAGAACAGTGCAGTACATTGCTGGTGCACAGTTCAGTAAAAAAATTATCCAGGAAGAACTGTCTGCAGAAACAATCCCCACCACACCCATTCCCCATAGTGATCTTGATGAGAGGGGAATGAAGACGTACTCTTTCCATCTGATCCAATTTGGTACTTCCTATCCTTTCGCTTTATGCTGGTTTTGTGTGAGATCATCGCTGCTGCAATGATTCACTTGGCAGCCGAGGGTGAAACTACCTGCAGCGAAGAAGTGTTGTAATATATTTAATGTCAAGCAAAGTTTACTAAAGATATTGGAAGGTTTTTATTTATTGATGTTTTACATCACATGGTTAGCATGAATATGTGTCATGATGTTCATCATGTTTTTTAAAGTATAATTTTAATCAATGGCTCACCATGTCTTAGCAATAGGAGCTGCACAAGAATTAACATTGTCAGTTCATCCTTCAGGTTGAAACACGTTCAGAACTCGCTCATGTGTCTTGACAGCAACTTATGCCTTGAGTTTCTTTTTGTTTTCTTCTGTTGGATGGATGAATTCCATTTACACTTACATTTATTCATTTAGCTGACGCATTTCTCCAAAACGACCTACAATTTTAAAGTTAATTTTAGCTTGTCTGTTGACTCAGTGACATGTAACTATTTTTATCTTTTTTTTTGCTTGCAGGAGGGAGGAGGTGGTGATTCAATTGTCATACTGAATATGACAATAAATTTCTAGTGCTGTGTCTCCAGTAATGCTACTCATTAACACAAAAATTTTGGCTAAGCATTTGTACTGTCTGTACTGTGTGTTGTTCTGTTCTGTGGTGCATTTTGTGACTGGTAATATTACTCAGTGCTTCCATCTGTTTTGGGATGCAAAGTTCCTCTTGTTGAGGTTCACAGCTCTAAACTAGACAACTGGGGTCCCAACTTTAAATGTTCCCCATAACTATAACTGTGGGGCACTGTATAATACTGTTTAAACAAGTGTGATGGCCCTACTTTTATAAGATCCACTGAGCTCATGACCTTGGAATGTTCTTCAGGGCTGTTGTTGATTCAAGTGTTCCACAGGAATACATCCAGCTCAATCTATTTATTTAATCCAAACATTATAAAATTGCAATGCAGTCATGTTGCACAATCATGCCACTACCACAGAAAAATATTTCATAAGGTGAGGTGTTCAGCTCTTTTTTTAATAATTTTTTTTTTTTTTTTTTTATTTTTAAAGGCACAAAAGCCTTATTTGTTGTTCTGTTCTTTCCAGTATGGTAAAAGTAACTGGAATAATAAACCCCTGGAAGAAAGCTGAAGTTGAACAACTCCAATAATGGTGTACTTAGCCATTTACAGACTTCTGGGAAGAGAATTTAACTAAGCTGACAAATCTATTAATCCTCATCATCATTATCATTAAATTTTAGATGTTGTAATGCTCATAGTCCCACCTATATTGAAAATTCACAGTAGGATTGCTCAAGTAACCATGAACAAGGTTATTGCTTTAAGAAACATTCAAGAGAATTTGTTAATGAGTCATTTTTTTTTCAGGAAACGTCATGGAACATCCTGTTACCTATTTGTCTGTGTTTGGCAGAAAGCTAAGATAAAATGAAGGAGCCATCAAGTTCGCACATATTTGATTTTGCTGAGACTCCTAATGCAGAAAAAAATGCTGCTGGTTCTGTAATGGAGACTGATCTCAGCAGGAACTGATTCACCATCATCGTAGACAGTCATTTCTAAAGTCTTCATTTCAATATATTTCTTTTCTTTTCCTTTTTAAAATTGTCCTATTTCTGTCATCTGTATGTGTCAAAATGTACTGTCACAAATGTACTGTGAAAAATAGACCTTAAATTTTTTTACTTTATTACTATTATTATATGAGCTTAGAAATCAACAGCTTACTTGAAGAAATAGATTACAATGTTAAGCTCCTTACAGTTATTTAGCCATTTATAAAGCCTGGCAGCATTTACTGGAGCAATTCAGGGTAAGTGCATTGATTAAGGGAACTACAGCACGACCTAGGTTTGTCAAAAGCAAAGGCAGCAGCTATAACCACTATGCCACCTGCTGCACCAAACAGTTTTTACAAAACAAGCAGACTTCTGAACCATCACATTTAGTACTAATGGGCACATTGTGACCTCCATGTAGTGCAGTGGTTAGGGCTCTTGTGTTGTGTTATGTCATTTATTCTTGCTAATGTACAGGATTTAAGTAAGCAAAAATTTAGCAGATCACATGTTGTAGTCTGCGGAATTGAACTGAACCCTGTCAGAGTTCCATTATACCATGTTCATTTGACCTCTGATTTGCTGTCTGGTCATGTTCATCTGGCTGTTCAATCCCAGTTATCTCTTGAGGGGTGGACTTCATACCTAGGAATGATGTGGTAGGAGGTAAAGTTTTTCCTCTACCAGAGGTTGTGGATGAACTAGTGGAGGCGGATGCTGATCTGTTACAGCAGGATTTTCCAGAAATATTTCCAGTTGTGTGTTGACAAGGGCACACCAGTGAGAATGTGGAGCGGTAATAGACATCTCTAACTTGTTTGATCCTGAAGACATGTCTACTGTGCCACTGAACAGTCCGCTCATTCCCCAACCAAAAACCACAGATAACCGCCGAAATCCGAAATAAGATCCGTGCGCGAACTTGTGCGTTTCAGTCTGGAGACACGGACGCGTACAAGAAGAGCAAGGACGAGCTTCGCAAAACCATCGCCGGCACGAAACGGGAATACAGCAGAAAGGTGGAATCAGAGTTTAACTGCACTCAAGATGCACGTAGACTGTGGCAGGGAATCCAAACATTAACAGATTATAAACCAGAGATGCGAACGTTGACAGGTGCCGCTCCGTCTCTCCCTGACGAACTGAACGCGTCTTATGGCCGCTTTGAGTTCTAGGACAAAGACCCCTCAGTGCGGATCCCCACTGCGCTGCATAATAACGCCAGTCTCACTGTCTCTGTAGCACAAGTGAGAAAAACCTTAGCCGTGTCAACATCCGCAAAGCTGCTGGTCCGGACGGAATTTCAGGGTGAGTTTTAAAAACATGCAGTGAACAACTGGCTGCTCTGTTCACGGACATATTTAACACCTCCTTAAAAAGCTCAACTGTACCCACCTGTTTCAAAAACACCACCATTATCCCCGTTCCTAAGAAAAACAAAGTGAGCTGCCTTAATGACTATCACCCAGTGGCACTGACCCCCATTGCAATGAAATGCTTTGAGAGGCTGGTGCTGGGACACATTAAGGACACCATCCCAAACACTTTGGACCCACTGCAGTTTACCTACCGCCACAACAGATCCACTGAAGACGCAATATCACACACACTTCACACCATTCTGTCTCACCTGGATAATAAAAACTGCTATGCAAGGCTATTATTTGTGGACTATAGCTCAGCATTTAACACTGTCATCCCAATCAAGTTGATCCACAAACTACTAGGACTGGGACTGAGCGCCACATTGTGCAATTGGATCCTGGATTTCCTCACCAACAGACCCCAGCGTGTGTGAATTGGCAGTAATACCTCCTCCCCACTGACCCTCAGCACTGGCACTCCACAGGGAAGCGTCCTGAGCCCGGTGCTATATTCCCTGTTCATACATGACTGTGTGGCCAGGCACAGCTCCAACACCATCATAAAGTTTGCTGACAATACCACTACTGTGGTTCTGATCACCAACAATGGTGAGATGTCTACAGAGAGGAGGTGAGGCTCCTGGGAGAGTGGTGCCAGGACAACAACCTATCTCTCAGTGTCAGTAAAACTAAGGAGCTGGTGATTGACTTCAGGAAACAGGGTACGGCTCATGCACCCATCTGCATAGGAGGGGACATTGTAGAGAGGATCAACAGCTTCAGATTCCTAGGTGTCGCCCTCACTTCTAAACTCACATGGACTGAGCACACAGCATCAACCATCAAAAAGGCCCATCAACGTCTCCACTTCCTCAGGCGTCTGAAGAAAGCCCAGATGTCCACTACAGTCCTCACCACTTTCTACGGGTGTGCTGTGGAGTCCGTCCTCACAGGGTGTATTACGTCCTGGGGCGGCAGCTGCTCCATAGAGGACAAGAAAGCCCTACGGAGGGTGGTCAAAACAGCTCAGGGAATCATCGGCACACAGCTACCAGCAGTGCAGGACACCTCCACCACACGCTGCCTCAGAAAGATGATGTGCATCATGAAAGATCATAGTCACCCAGCACGGGCACTTTTCTCTTCTCTGCCATCTGCAAAGCGGCTAAGATCTATTCGAACCCGCACTCACTGCTAGGTACAGGAACAGCTTTTACCCCACTGCTGTAAGAGTATACAACACTAACCAATGTGCCACCTTTAGTAAGTAGAGTTGGACTGCTCCTCCCAAGCACATTGGTAAATTACACTGTGACTTAGGCATTCTCATTCTCTCGTTCTGAGTTCTCTGGCTGTCAACTGGTATTATTGTATTACTGTTACCATTATTTATTGCTATTGCTGTTGCACAACTCACTGTCATTGTCATTGTTTTGTTTGTGCAGTATTTCTATTGTCTCTATGTTTGTCCGTAGTCTGTGGAGAAGCATTCAGGAAGAATTTCATGATACTTGTACACGGTACTTGTACCTATGACGATAAACTTGAACTAACTAACTAACTGACTCTGTCAATGGTTCACAATCTCGTTCTGCAAATGAGACTAACAAGACTGACATAACTTTTCCCATTCCATATTTGTTTTCTTTGTCTTTACCGGAGGGCTGTGCAGAGATGTGTGCGGCGCAAAAGATAGACCCTTTTCTTAGCAGTTGTAGGTCTGAAGTGGTGGATAAGGACAAAATTGGTGAATACTCTGTGGCATTTTATCATGGCAGGTCATTTAAGAATGAATAAAACATAAACAAGGAATAGACAATGTTGTGACCAAGGCTTTGTTTTGTTCACCTGGTGACTTCAGTCATTTATTGAACTCTTGAGTGACACTGTGGGTGTCACTTTATTTATTGGGGGAGGTGTTACAGCCTTGGTCCAAAGGCCTGTAGGAGTTTGTGTTTGTTCCTCTCTCTCTATCTATCTCCTTGTGTCCACAGGTGGAGCTGGGGAGACTAATTGACAACCAACTGCTATTGATCAGCAAAAATGGAAGAAGGCTGATACGCTGCATGGCCACCTGACCAAGGGAGGCTGAGTGTACCATAAAGATTTGTGGGGTTCTTGCTGGTGCTATCAATATGCTGTGTGGTGAACTGTATATTTTGCATGAAACGTTGTTCTCATCCATATGCAGTGAAAGTGAAAGTGTGAAAAAAGTGAAAGTCTTTAACAAACTCAAATATGTATTATGTGTAATATGTGTAAATACACACACACACACACACACACACACACACACACACACACACACACACACACACACACACACACACATTTCCTGAACTGCTTGTCCCATACGGGGTCGCGGGGAACCGGAGCCTACCCGGCAGCACAGGGCGTAAGGCCGGAGGGTGAGTACGTGTAAATAGTTCTTTGTAAATAAGTGTAAATAACCAACTACCAGAAAGGGGTGAGTGCTATTTGCTTTTGTACTGCTTTCTCTTGTTTTTCATTGGTCAGGAGAAAGGAGTCAGGTTAGATTGGTGTATTTTTGTTCATTTGATTTGGTAGGGGTGTGGTGGCGCAGTGGGTTGGGCTGCAGTCCTGCTCTCCAGTGGGTCTGGGGTTCAAGTCCTGCTTGGGGTGCCTTGCGGCGGACTGGCGTCCTGTCCTGGGTGTGTCCCCCTCCCCTTCTGGCCTTGCACCCTGTGTTACCGGGTAGGCTCTGGTTTCCTGTGACCCCATGTGGGACAAGCGGTTCTGAAAATGTGTGATTTGGTAGGGTAGACAAGCACCAATAAAGGTAGAGTTCATTTTTGTTTATTGTGTTGGCATGGCTCAACAACCCTGTGTTGTAGCCCAACCTCAGACTGGACTGTAACATCTGGTTGTCTGTCTGAAGCCCAGCCCCTGCTGTAGCACCCTTGATCAAGATACTTAGCCTGAAGTGATGGAAGTAAAATACTCTACACAGGGGTAAATCATTTTAAAGGTAATTATCTTACATTGGGAGTCACTTTGGATCTTGGCATAATATATTTCAATAGGCTGAAATATATGTATAGTATTACTGTAATGCATGTATGCAGTTAGAATAGCAGTTGGTATTGAATTATATTACAACCACTGCACTGTTGCCAAAGGTGTTGAAAAGTTGCCTAAAAAATATAAATGACTGAAAAAGAGACTAATCACAAAAAAGGCCATATTTAAAACAACTTCACAGGCAGCTGTGCCAACGCCCAGTTGTAACTCAACTATTAAGATGAATATCAAATCAGAGCAGACAGGTGATTGATAATAATTTTTCCTGACTGATTGCACTGAAGGGGGCATGGTGGCGCAGTGGGTTGGACCGGGTTCTCTTCTCTGGTGGGTCTGGGGTTCGAGTCCCGCTTGGGGTGCCTTGCGGTGGATTGGCATCCCGTCCTGGGTGTGTCCCCTCCCCCTCTGGCCTTCCGCCCTGAGTTGCCGGGTAGACTCCGGTTCCCCGCGACCCTGTATGGGACAAGCGGTTCTGAAAATGTATGTGTGTGATTGCACTGATATGTGTCTTTTCTCCACGCTCTTTCCATGCTGCAAAACTGTAATAAATGAGCAGAGAGATGAAGGACACTGGGGAGCACTGAGCACATGTTCTGAAAACACTGTATTCCAGATCTGAGACATTTATAAAACATGATAAATAGTGCATTATTGTAACATTTCAATATTATCTAACACAAAGAAATAATACCATACATCTCAAAATTTTGCCAAATACAACAATTATATCAGGTCATTTGATGGCAAGATTACAAGAATATATTTAGATTTCTTTGAGGTTTGATGCACAAAATGATGAATTAGGGTTGCAAAAAGTTACTAGATGTTGTATGTTTTTCATGCAAAATGTAATTCAGACAGTTCCATTAATTAAAGGGAAACACTAAGAGAGATACTATATTAAAAGAAAAACGCAGCGTGCTGCTGAGGATTTCCCTGTGGCCTGCCTTGTTTAGTGACTATGCTGCAGCATCTCTTGGTAGAAATGCATGCTTGTGCTAGAGACCGTGGTGGTATTTGCTCCTCTGCTGAGCTGAAACACTGAGTGACACATAAAATGCTCCTCTGAAAGCACGTCTGCCACTGAACTGGTCTTTATTAAGAAACTGCTTAGGCTGGAGAATTACATAGGTCTTGCTGATTTCTTTATTCTAACCTCTTTCCACTGAATTCTGTCATGGGAAAAGGGCATATTTTAGAGGAGCCAATTCAGTGTCAGTTAGACACCACTTACCTTAGATTAATATTTTCTCTTGTAAATTCACACACACTGCAAAACTGAGCAGCCCAGTCATATGTCAGAAGTAAAATAAGTTATAAACCTTAATGTCTGAGCTGTGCTGTTGAACACTTTATACCCTTCAGCATGAGCCCAGTTCAAAGATTGTGTGCAGCGAGGAATTGCAAAAACAGCCATCTGTAACGATAGTAACAACTGCTACTTTCATTCATCTCCAACTGTACATGCACAATAGCAATAATTTGCTTGAATGTGGAACCGAATGCATTTGTTTGAATTCCTCTAAAGCAAATGTATTTAGTTTGTGTGTTGTAAAATACAATGATTTATCCTTTGAGGCTAAACACTCACATTGACTGGCCTTTGAACGTGGTCCAAAGACATGTCTTTTATACACTATGATGGAAGTGTTCATTGTGAAAGATAAAGGGGTTACAAACAGAAAAAAATCCCGCATATGAAACCTCAGAGATGTGGCTCCAGCTCTTAAATACTGATTAAACATTGCAGCAGGCGGCCAGGTCACACCCCGAGGCTGCTTTCGAAAAGAAGTCCTTGAGCTTGAGGCTGTCAAAGCCAGCTGAGCTTGCCTTCCAAAGGACCACAGGGCATCGCGTTCAAGGAGGGAATGATGCCAACGCCTGGAAAGCTACTGGTGCTGAGATCAAGGCTTAGTCTGAAATGCTGTCTGCATCTATCAGAAAGGTCTTTTTTGTATTTTTTGAAGCCAATGTCCATCTGTTGTTGTTCACTGAGACATAATTTCAGTGAAATCCCTAAATTTGGTGGGACCTGTCTCTGATCATTTCTGATCCTTGGTGTTTCATGAGTTAGTTTGAAAGGAAACAAAATATGAGTCTGAGCTTGCCCCCGACTCCGCAACTAGTATTTTTCACCTCCACTCAGATGCCCGTCACCAAGGAGACCTAGTCAGTTAAAAAAAGAAAAAGGATTACCACCTTTCTTCAGTGAAAGGCCTTCCTTCATCTGGGACAGGGGGAGTGATCTCCTGCCTGGAACTTCCTGTGGTGACTGGACAACTGGCAGCAGTTCAGCCCGGGGAAGAGCAGCCTCATCAGGCTCTGGATACCTGCTTTGGCTGCTGGTGTTTGAGAAGAGGCAGATGCTTCCTCCTGGGATACCACGTGGGTCAGAGAAGATTTTTTGAAACACTGAGCACATGTTCATTGAGCCCCTGAGCTGGCTTCGCTGTTCATGGAGATCTGTGCTGCAATACGACTGTGATCTGCCGGAACCGAAATATTGGAAAATGTAAAAATGTAGAGTGTAATACCATAAATTAGCACAGAGCTAAAAAGATAAAAAGTCAACCAAGAATTTAATTTGCTTTGGATTTATGTCAGTTAAAACACAGCCTTTAAGATCTTTTAGAGCAATACACTGGCTTAGCTGAGTTCAAAGCCTTAATTCCAAATCTCATAAGACCTACTTTATGATGGAACTGCAAGTTCGTGTTCCATAGTTCAAAAATAAGCACAAAGTGAAAAAAGAAAACAGATATAAACAATTCTTGTAGGTCCTTCTTCTGCTGTTGATTCATAAGAGACAGATGTGTCCTCCTTGTTCCATCCACAGGTCAGACAGGATAAATGAAGCTTATTTTTTTTGTTAATTGCCAAAGTGGAAGCCCACCAACTTTAATTAGTCCTCTTTCTTACCGGAGGGTAAACCAAGGAAGATTTATTTACCAATAGGCCCTACTTTATTGTGGAAATCATTGCTCTGAATAATGATGATGAACCAACAGCTGTGGATAAATTACTGTAGTAAACCTGGACAAATTCATTGATGCTATCTCTCGCAGTCCTAAATTAGCTTTGTAAATCAAAGGTGCCGGTTCTGAATACACACCACACAATTTCAAGAGATTTTTCTCATACTGGCTGCTAGGTATAACCCTCACCAAATTTTTTAAACGCAACACCATGCGTCTTTGATCGGCTCTCAGCTTTAGGCGATTATTATTTTACTTGAGTGATTGCACAAGAGTTTTTGGTTTGACCTTGGGGTCAATCTATGTGATCTATGAATAACTATATTTGTTTTCAAATATAGTGCTGCTGGGAGATATATGAAACATAGGTCTACCTCTGTCATTCACGTGAATACATGATACTTTTAACATTGTCACAATAGTCCATAAGAGAGGCTGTATTCAAGCTGAAGCTGATTTGGGGAGAAATCTGGCAGCAGGGCTTGCAGTGCTTGTAGCAGCTGTCTTGCACTCACAGCACCTGATTTTGCATCCTGCTCCCACTGTAGTAGCCTTAAGGTATTTACCATGAATTGGTCTAGTCAAATTTACTTAGTTCTATAAATGGTAAATTATTGAGACTTAACATTATAAGTTGCTTTGGACAAAAGCAGTAGCTGGATTAATGTAATGTAGATAAATGTAAGCTATGGTACATACAGAAAAGTGTGTATAATGACTTCATATATTTCTCCATTGTTTTCTTGTGCATTTGGTTTATTTCACTTACCCTTCAGGGCAGACATGGGCGTTTTACAGTTTTATCCCTGTTACGACCCCAAGCGTTTAGGAGTGACTAGGGCATAACGTCAAGTGAGTGGTGACGAGTGGTAACAAGGGGCAAATAAAAACATACATACAACAAGGAAGTGTTTAAGTGCAAGTCCTTTTTTACTGTGCAAATAGGTGCAGATAATGTTTCCAATATTTACAGAGTACAAAGACACTGTTCAGGTGAAAAAAGATCTAAAACAGTGCCAAACCAAAGAACATAGAAAAACCATCCATCCATCGTCAAGACCCACTTGTCCCGAGCAGGGCTGCAGCAAGCTGGAGCCTAGCCTGGCAGCACAAGGCATGAGGCTGGGGGGGAGAGGCAACACACCCAGGACAGGATGCCAGTCCATTGCAGGGCATCCCAAACAGGACTTGAACCCCACGCCTGCCACACAGCAGGCACCATCTGAACCTGCCGTACCACCTCATCCTCCTACGGAAAAAACTAAATAAACTAATTCAAGTTTTTAGACTACCCTAGCTATGAAACAAAAAACAAAACAAAACAAAAGGGTCTTCATCATCTAAGATGCCCCAACTAACCTTCTCTATCTACCAAAAACCAAAAGTACAGGGGGTGGCACCCAACTCTTCTCTAATGGGCCTAGACAAGCGGCTGAAACCTACGTGCTCGATACGTAGGTCAAGTTACATCCTTACCTGTCCATGTTTCCCCATGACAACAACACAAAGTCAACAGACAACAAATCATAACAATAAACCAAAGATCGAACGACTAAACAAACACACAAAGAAACGGCATCAACAAGCCAAGCACAAGCACCATGAAACAATAGTCTGAGTCTCGGGGGAAATGGTAGGGTTTTTAAGATGGTGGACGTGTATAGGGTGCAAAAATACACAAACCATAGGAATAACAAGGAATTATAGAAAGGAATAGCAAAACACATTGAAAATGGACATAAAAACTCCTAGAATGATGGTGGCACAGTGAGTAGTGCTGCTGTCTCAGAGCACCTGGGTGGTGTGAGAGGATGTAAGTTTGATGCCCACTCAGTCTGTGTGGAGTTTGCATGTTCACTCTGTGTCTGGGTGGGTTTCCTCCCACAATCTGAAGACATGCTGTTCAGGTTCACCCACAGTGTGTGAGTGACAGAGAGAGTGTGTTCCACTGATGTATAGAAGAGTGACCCAGTGTAAATAGTGTATCTAGCAGTGTAAGTCACCTTGGTGAATAAGGTGTGCGGGCTGAGAACACTACACAGAGTTCATTAGAAGTTCTTTCTGAGAAAAGTGTCTGCTAAATAAATGTAATGTAAAATACAGAGGTTTATGTGTCTCTTCAATGAAATGGAAGTGATGAAGTTAGTTTAGCCTTCTATGGCTAGCTTGACCATAGGACATTGAAACAATTGAGTGACATAGAACACACTCAGCATCTGTGTAAATCCCAACTGAGTCTCTTGACATTTTTATAGCAGTAATACTTTTATATCATTGACATATTGAACACAAGAAGAAGATCAGTTTCTGGGGATGATATATTATTGAATTTGCATGGATTATAAACTCCATTAAGAATGTTATTCTGTCAAAATGTGCAGGACATACACATAGACTTTAGAATTACAAAGTACTGTGAGTTAAAACCTTCAGTGAAACAGTACAAGAACAGAGTGATGCACACATTTTAGAGATTTAAAACACTTAAAAGTTTTTCCACAGATCCAAATTTTATGCATCTCTACAGAAGGCTTTTATGTAACATATAGATCAAGCTCTTGTAAGATAAAGGGCACTATCTTCAGGCTATGAAATACAGCAATAGAATATAGGTTTGAAATAAGTGAACAGAAGCCTGGAATTAACTAAACGTGGCTTTTTAGTATGTACATCATCTTTCTCTGCTCTTGCAGAACAATAAGTTCAAAGGAGGTGTTGGACAGTGGAGACTGGGGCAGAGTGTTAATTTTTGCCATCAGTTTTGGCATTCATCCTGCCCTCTTGCCACACTTAATTTCTCCTCATTTACCTTGAAGTCACTGTGGACATAGAAACACTGAATATTATTATTATTATTATTATTATTATTATTATTATTATTATTATTATTGTCACCACATAAGTTAAAAATAGAGGTTTAATGTTAACCCATTGGCTATTGCTATATCAGTTTATACATACTGAAGCTTGCAAAATAAATCTTGTAACTCTCTCTTAATGTAATGCAATAAGAGGTGATTTTGAATCAAAGTATTTACACTTCAGCATCGATAGTTTAATTTCATACAGTTTTAGAACGAGTGCAGTTATCCTTCTTCTGAAATTGTGCTTTACAGCTAACTATGGCAATATAACTATACTAATTATATTTATGTGCTTTGGAAGACCCAGCATATACAGCTGTGTTTAGACAAAACTGTAATTACATATTTGATACCAAAAAATGTTGCCCTGAAAGGTTTAATTTCTGCGAGCAATTTCCAGACTATTTACAAAGTTTTCTTTTTCATAGCAATGGAAAGAGGTCTTTTGTCTTAAACCAAAACAATTGCTTCCTGTTTGCCCATTTATTTTAGGGTACAGTTGGAGTACAGAAGCATGTCCTTGAAGTCTGCTGTAAGGCAGGACTGGCACTTGGAGTGGGTGATGGATTAGATCTAGCAGTGAAAATTAAATCACGTCATGGTCTGATGGATGCTTCATGGTCTGCTAGCAGCAGTGTAAAAAATCAGATCAGCAAGCGCAGCTGCAGGGGCCACAGTGAACATGGGGAATCAGGTAATGTGGAAACCAGTGCTCTGACCCAACTCGGTGTCCAGCACATGCTAGAATTCACAGACGGGCTCTTATTTTTTTATGAGCATACACAGGAGACTGTATAAAACATACCTGGAAGGGAAACGTCGGATGAGAAAGTGTTGGCACAAGTCCACGTGTCTTTTGGTAGAGAACATTAGTCAGTACGTATCTGATATAATAGCCCAAAATCACTATTACTGTTACTGTTGTAATGTAATTGTTATATTATCATGAGCACTAAAGCTGTATAATTATTCATTCCAAAAAGGAGCTATTGTGATCTCTAAGACTAAAAGTTCAAAGCACTGCTGAATTTAAAACACAATTGCATACATTAAGTTGGAGGTATAATTTAAGTAATTTTCAAGTTGACCTGGTGTAGGCTGCAAATGAATATTGAGGCACGAATCCAAACACCGGTGTTATTTTTTAGCAGAATGTTAGATAAGGTCCAGTCTGAAGGTACCTACATAGGTTAATGAAATAACAAAGGAACAAATCTTCTATTTTTAAACAAACTGGGTGAAGTTACTATAAAATGGTCCATCCCCTCATTCAAGCTAGATGGTACATTCCAGATGTCCTCCATTTTAATTTTACCGGTTGGGTTAGGTTAGTGACTCCTACCACACCTGTCTTTTTTTTTTTTTTTTTTTTTTTTTTTTTTTTGAAATGGAGCCCCATCCAGGTAGGTATTTTCCTTGATTAAAGCAATAAATAAAACCAAGTAAATATGTTAGTTAGTAGTAAATATGAGACCTGGCAAATAATATTCAGGGTGGTTAAATGTAATTCATTATTCTAAATTTTGGAGATGAACTGTGGGAAAGTAGGAAACCTGGTTTGCACGAGAAAGTTGTAATGTTCATTTCACTAGCGTCGAGTAATATGGTGGGGATGATACTAGAGGTGGAGGCTGTTTGCGATACAAATGAACAGTTTGCCAGAATGTCATCGGTAGGATTTCCTCAGAGATTCCTTGGTTTTTTGGTTTGGAAAAAATATAAATGAGAAAGATATAACTGTTAGTCACAAGGTCCTTTAATCTTTAAGGAAACAGGGTGTTTTTAAGGTATCCGGATAAGATGTGAAAAGACATGACAAAGAAAACATTTGCCTTTTCAGACTTTTAAAGTTTCTTGTAAAACACCTGTGAGGCAGATGCGGTATTCTTGAATTTATTTGTTTGTAAGGTTTTCTTTGCCTTTTTCGTCAGTGTTTCAGAGTCCAAACGAACACTGATAATATCAGACCACATAATACAAAATGATGATATGTTTTAGCTTTTACCTCTTAGGATCTAAAAGGGACATTCATTTTTGTTATGGAGAATAGAAGAAAATTAATCCTTAGCCTGAATGCCTCTGGTGAAATTGCAGAATTCCTTGACTAAAGGGGTCGCTTTAGTGGGAGGACTTCTCATATTGGAATTTCTCAGTAAGGCAGCCTCTGAGACATGGTAAAAGGATGGCAAGTGATCAGCTAAATGCAAGAGAAATGTCTCCCTTTGGAAATAACATGTGGATGCAAAGTGAGCGGCAAACGCTTTGCTCAGAGAAGCAGATCCAGTAGAAAAATGTTCACCTTACTTTTGATCTGAATATGCCAAAAGATGCACGTGTCTTAACGTTTCTTAACTTATTCGCTTACATGCTGAGAGAGCTCTCTTTTTTAAAGGAAGGAGGAAAACACCAAGTGTGTCCGCTGGTCTGTGGTTTCTGATGTGGTCTATGAAATCTTCCCTTCAAGAAGCTTTGAAGATGTATAAATATTACACACAGTAAATGTTACTTGAAAAGGTATATTTTTGTCTTGCTTTAGTGCACTTCTCTCTGGCTGTAACTGGAGCAGAGGTGTCCGTCCCTGAGATGCTCTGAGAATGTTTGCCTATGCTCCCATGTGTGAGGAGCAGGGAATCAGTCACTGCCCATTGCCATATGCAGCCAGTTGACAAACATGTGCAGCAGGGCCATATAACATGGTACCTTTTCCACCCTGGAGAGACAGAGAGAGAGAGTTTCCAGCTGCCTACCTTCTGCTGTGTCCTTCACCAGTCAGATTAGAAAAAAGAATGCTTATTCGACACTGATGACATGGATAGTCCTGTTGTTTGTTTCGGGGGGATGCATATGTAGATTATAATTCAGAAAATGCCTAACCCACACATTCATGTTGACAAACTACTTGTCCCAACCAGGGTTGCGGCAAACTGGAGCCTAACTTGGCAACAGAGGGTGTAAGGCTGGAGTAGGAGGGGATACACCCAGGGCGGGACGTCAGTCCGTCGCAAGGCACCCCAGGTGGGACTTGAACCCCAGACCCACCAGAGAGCAGGCCCAGGGCAAACCTGTTGTGCCACCGCACCCCTCCGAAGGTGTATAACCATAGACTGATTTGTTTTTCATAATAGATGGGTTATGTAATTTCCCTGAACTAATTATTAAGTTAAATGTATTAATTTCACTGCATTATCATTAGTAGTTTTGCTTGTGTGTTGGAATGCTGCCTGAATGAGCTGAGGTAGGTGGAGCACCCTGCTTTGTGTTGTGGGAACCAAACTGATGTCCCCAGCTGGCTCACAAAGCTTGACTTTCAAGGTCATGTTTCCTTTGGGCAGCCTGCGCGTGACCTGAAAGCCATGCTCTCTTTTACAATCCATTGCTCCCCACTTCTGTGTCCAAGTACCCTTTGACCTTTGGTCTTTGCATAATTTGGTCTTGCAATTTGATGAACTGTTTCTGACTGGACACTTGACAGTCTAAAAGGAATTCATTCTTGCACCATTACTTTTGAAATCTATGACGTATTTTACACAAGCAAAAAAAGGTACATACTAAAAAAACTGGCGATCTTATGAAATATAAACTAGGTCTTGCTATGAGTGAGATACTTTGTCATTTCTGTTTAGGTTTACTGACATCCATTGTTTGAGATTTTACAGTGTACGTAATATACTACAGTGATGCATAATGCAGAGAAAACCATACAAAATCTTGCATTGTTCTACTGAAGATCAAGTTCAGTACTTTTACTTGCAGTCCCTTAACTGTATGGGTATAAAAATGTAAAAACGAATATGGTGAAACTGGTGACTTCAGCGAGGCCATCCCATCCAGTACAAATATGAAACTTAATTTTTAAATTAAAGCAGCCCATCTCCTCTTTGTAATTGTTGCATTGAGTAGAAAACAACATTAAACAAAGCAGTGTACATTTTTCCTCATTTAACCAGCTAGATATTTTTCCTGAAGCAGTTCAGTAACCTGTCCATAGGGAAAAAGCTGAACTCCCTGTTGGGACTTTAACCTGCAGCCTCAAAGGCATGTAGAGAATTGCTTTATATTCTGTTTCAGAATTAAACTAATTTTTATGGCAAGCAGTCTTAAGCCTTATTTTTATGCCCATGACAGGCAGTGGTCCAGCTTCACATATAGATCACCCTGTGATGTGCTGGCATAACGCATGGATGATAACACACCTGGATACTGGTCTGTGTGTCTCATTAAGAATTAATAGCTCTGGCTGATGTGGGTCATTATCAAACCAGCAGATTAATAATCCACAGACGTGTCTAACACCAGAGGAGCAAGAAGTGGATTCGAGCCCAGATAACCAATATCACAACTATTCAGTCTTGTAATCTGCCCATCTCAGATTTCACAGCGATATGTATTCATTTCAAGTGAAATGCTTATTATTTAGGAGTATCATGCTCATATCTTGTACGTGTATGTTTTTTTTTAAACATTTTACTGTTTTCTTCATACATCAACACAGCAGTGAAACACAATTAAGATGTACTTCTATATATATATTGTTCATCATCATATGACAAAAGTCTCAGTATAAACTCTTTTGATTTCACCCCATGGCCTATTTATCTCATAGTTCAAAAGTGGAGTGTTGGCTTGACTGACGGTGAGTGTCACTTCAAGATCATTTGCCATCTCTCTCCATTTCTTGTTGATATTGTCATTTAATTGTACGAATTTCACTGTAGACTTCAGAAACAGTTTTTACGCTGCTTCCCTCTCTGGCTAGCTCCTGTATATGTTATATGTAGGTTTATAAGTGTGCCCTGTGTGAAGCATTCTGGTGCTCAGGGAAAGGATGACTTTTGAGCACTGCCCAAAGAGAGGAGTGGAGATCTGGATTTGGGGACCACTGGACAATTGAATCTTGCAATCTGAAGTCTATTCTGCATCTTTCAATCTGAATTTTCTGATTTTCCATTCAATGTGTACATATTTTCACAATAAGTGTTGTTTTAACCTGAACTCATTGGGACACATCCTAATGAAATGCTCATAATTGTAGTTGTGCTTCATTTACCGCTCATTTACAACAATTATTTTCTTAGAAAACCAGCATGCAAAACGAAAGATCATCTGCGTAGTTTGTATCTTTTTCTTATCACATTAATTCCATGTTAAAATTAATTCCCCAACATATAATTTTTATAGTTTGCAGAGGAACAGCAGTTTCTGCCTTTTCTTCCTCCCCAGTGATGGCTCATATTATTGAAACCATCTTTCCAGTCTCATTGCATTTTTGCTCCGGTCTGGGCTTAGAGCCTAAGTCTCAAACCAGCCTCTAATAAATATGCACAGTCTCGCTCAGCTTCCAGTCTGGCTTTGAGCTCATCATGTATTGTTGGAAATCATTCATTAGGTGTTGATATAAATCTTTTAGGGTACTTCACTGTATAGAAGTGTTCCCATTGGCATCCTTCACACTGTGAATGGTACACAGCATGCAACACTTGCAGCTTCTTAATCCCCAAAGTACAAACACACGAGTAGACAACAGTATCCTATCCATTTATTATGTTTAATACATTTTTTTTGCAATCAGGCAAAGTTTGGAAGGTACAAGAAAAGCTTTTCTGTTTAGAAGAAACAAAAATGAAGTGATGAATTTTTGGTATTAACTTTCATAATGACCAGTCTTGTCAAATATAGCTGACATGATTTTGTATGCAAATGTTATTCTAATTGATCCTACTTTTAGGTACTCAGATTTTGCAGTTATGTATTTGAAGTTCTTATTCTAAATGGGTTTGCGTTTTGATAATAATGATTACTGCAGCAAATTTCATCCATACTCAAAATGCAGATAAACAGAATCCTGTTTCCTTAAAGCCTACCCTGATAAGAGACATTAGTATTTAAATTGCAATTATTTAGTTCTTCAAAGTCAAGTCATTTACATTACATTTATTCATTTAGCTGATGCTTTTCCCCAAAGCGACTTCCAATGAACTCTATGTAGTGTTATCAGCCCACACACCTTATTCATCAAGGTAACTTACACTGCTATATACACTACTTACACTGGGTCACTCATCCATACATCAGTGGAACACACTCTCTCTCTGTCACTCACACACTATGGGGGAACCTGAACAGCATATCTTTGGACTGGGGGAGGAAACCAGAGCACCCAAAGGAAACCCACGCAGACACGGGGAGAACATGCGAACTCCACACAGACTGAGCAAGGATCAAACCCACCTCCTCTCACACCACCCAGGCGCTAAGACAGCAGCGCTACTCGCTGTGCCACCGTGCCACCATTTATGAGGTTAAAATGTACTCTCCTCTTTGTAAAATTGTCAGTGCACTGTATTTTTATGTCAGAGTAGTAGATGAGATCCTGTTTTTTGGTGTTGGTTGTATTGATTGCGGGCATCCTTGGGGGGTGTCAGGCCGTGTTCTCACGGAGCCGCTTGCAGTCTTCTGCTTTCTTGGGTGCACTGCAACACAGGAACACTTATTCCGCAATGGAGCCATCCAGTCTTCCTCTCACCATGTTGTGTGGGAAGCGCTGCTCTGCCTCCCCCCAATCCCCTCCTATTGCTTCCTACCTCTTTCCGTACACTTAAAACTGAGAGCTTCTGCTTTGTATTGATTTTTTTTCCCCTCCACTGTAGAAAACATTTCTTTGTTGTGGTGCACCACTTGCAACGTTAATCACTTTGGAACAAGGCAACTGGAAAACTGGAAAGATCTGGGCTAGATGTCAAGAGAACAAATGATGGCTGTTGTGGAGGGAAGGTGAGAGCTTGGAAGGGAGGCTGGGAGAACACAAGAGAGGACAGATGTGTTTTCAGTTTGGGCTCGAACAACAGAAGAGGAGCAGCCCGTGCTGCACTTCTCAAGGCCGGTATTACAGAGCAGAACGGCAACCGTCCAAAACAAAAAACTTCATTTCATGTTCGACCTCATGCTTCTTCCCCCATTTTCCTTCCCAGGTCTGAGACAAGCTCCTTTCAGTGTCTTAATAAAGTATAACTACCAATTAACAACTGGAACAAGTGGGGTTCCAAGATCCTGTACGGCAACCCAAAATTCATAATTTATAACACTTCCCAAGCCCTCGTCTTGTCTTGTTTCAAAGGCTTTGCCTGCCTAAGCACATCTCTAACAAGCTCCTGAGCTTTGTAGCAAGGCTGAATATGTGACCGCTTCTGTCAGAGCTGGAAAAGGAATCTGGGCTCAAACATACCTGCAACGCCTGTCTTGGTTTGCGGCAGTCAAATTAATAGCAGCGGAAGGATTTCACTGCACTGCTACACCTTGAATTATTCGCTGTAGCCTCTGAGTAACTTCATCCTTTCGCCATACCGCAGCCTACTTCATTCCAGACTTTACCCCAGATCTTTATACATAGGGTTATAATTTCTTATACTGTAAGTACAACATATTGGATAAGCAGATGTTTAAAATAAATGAATAAATTCATGCGTGGATAATCTAGGGAGCAGCTCAGGCTGACAGTTTAAGGTCTGAAATATAACGAGGAAATCTGAAATTAACACTGTTGACAGCAGCTGAAATTTGTTACTAAAACTTAGATTTAGCATCCACTGTCGAATGACTGCTTATTACCGAAGTGTGTGATGGGTGGAAGAGATATCGCCCTCTTAGTCGCTCTGTTCTTTCTTTGTACTCTCCATTGTGAGCACACAGGGAGGAATGCAAAATGCTCGAGGAACAATAAAACAAGATAACAGCCCACCTGCCCCCATGTAAATTGCCTCCAGGAAGAGAGTCATGGCATGACTTTGCTGTGGTGATGACAGCCACGAGTGTCTCGCTTGTCAGCTACGGGTGTGGCCAAGTGTCAGGGGTGGGGTAGGGAGGTGACCTTAAAGCGTTGTCATTTCCATGCTGCCCACACATCTAAGGCTGTGATGTCCTCCACCCTCCATCCCACTGCCCTCCCTGCAAGGTTACCACAGCAAAACAGCAGCTGGGTCACAGCAAGGGCGGTGAAATGGGATCACCAGTCTCAACATCCTCTCTGCCTCTCTCTGTCTTGCTTGCCCTGCGGAGGACTCACCCACGGGGTGGGGGGGGAACCATTATTGATGATGTGGTCACGGTGTCTGCTCAATGTGCTGAGTGAGCCCGTTAGCTTGCACCCACTGCGCTTCTCTTCCACACGCCACAGCCTTCTTGGTTCTTTGTCCTGCAATTACAGTCCAGGGAGCCAATAAAAGGAAACCATACACATCCGACAAAGGCCGTGCAAAGTGTATATTCCTCTGTCGCAGAAAAAAATCAAATTTATTTTTATTTCGTTGCTTAGACAGCATTTTTTCATCCAAAGCTATAATAATTTTTACTGGAGTGATTCAGGTTAAATGGCTTTTGGGGAGGACAACTGACAACACAATTCTTTGTCCTGAACTGCTGTGATACACAGAGTTGATTGTAGCCCTTCACTAACAAAAGTTTGCATCTGCAATGCTGGAGAACTGTAAGGAGGCCAAGGAGATTAATTTGCTGTAGTCTGATTTCATTCCAGTTCAAAATTCCACCAATCTAGAGGAGATAAAAGAAGCAGGGGACTGGTGCTGAGATCTCTGCAAGTCTTCGTTTGGATCAGTTACCTCTTAGCCGCAGGGCCGACCCCTCAATAACCCTTTGCACTGAACGGTGTGACTTTGTCCCTCATCGTAGCAGAGCGTCATGGTCGCCTGGTTGGAGATGTCGGACATCCGGTGCCAGTTATCTGTGCGTGCCGCGGGTAGGCGGCAGCTCCAGACGGACTCTCCATGGAAGGCTGCTTAGGGAAAAGCGCAAGCCTCACATCTCATTAAAGAGTGGTCCTCTCCCAGCAGCCTGCAAGGAAATTAATTCCTCTCTGGCACTGCACTGTTTGCTCACTGGAAGTACTCCTTATTGCTTGCAAAATTGGGAAAGGATGCGCTTCTTGCTTTTGCGGGCAAATCAAGTTCAAAACATAGGGCTTGTTCCAAAATGCACACACAACATGTTACACATCACATCATTATAACAATCACCTAGTGGTCATCACATAAGAGAAGCAGGGGAGAACAGATAAATCACCTTGAATAAATGTGTCAGCTAAATATAGAACGGTAATAATAGATGTAGAAAAAACCTTGCGACCAAATTGCTTTCACACATTCCAACAGGAAGCTGTGCTCAGGCTTACACAAAATAAATTTGCTAACTGCAAACGTGGCAACAAAACCAGAAGTAATGCACTATCATATTCGTAGGCGTACAATGTAGTATTTTCTCATTGTATGTGAGATGTGTGATCTGAAGTATTTGTGCTGTACAGAGGAACGGAGGATCAGCTTGTAAAACGTTTAGAAGATGCTGTGAACCATATATTTATAGCTAGATAGAAATTTTGTATGTTTTTGACCTTCATTTCACAGCCCAAATGGGACCTTAGACAGACACCCTGCTGTCGGTGATACAGTGGTACTGACAAGTGAGGTTTCTCCATCCTTCTGTGAGCTGTTTGTCCAGCATGCCAGCTCACCTGCTGTGTTCATATAGTGCCTGGTGGTTACATAAAGACTTCATTTGTACGTCACTGAAATCACTTTTGGAAACCCTTACAGTGGATTCTTCAGACATGTAACCATTCCTAATAATATTTCCCCAATAAAGGTTTCTCTGCAGGAGATCATTTATGGCTGTTTGTCTTGGAGGAGAGACAGTGAAGCCTTTGACAGACTGACCCTTTAAACCTCCAGCCCTCCTATTTATAAACAGTATCTTCATAAACCATTTTGTAATTCCGTACGTCTGGTTTCAGCCAAGTATTCCCCTGCCTGTGATAATGTTTCTCCTTCACTTGTTGAAAATGAAGGAGCAGATTTGTTACGGAGTCGAAGGCAGTTGCTGTATTTCCGCTGGTGGGAGAACACGGAGGTTTGGCACCCAACGTTCGCTGCTCCCCCTCTCAAGAGGCTGCTCTCTGCATCTGTCTCTTCCCCCGCCGTCTCCAAGAATGCAAAGCACATCTCAGAGTTAAGGACACATAAAGAACGATCAGGCATTTGTTTTAGAAAGGAATGTAAATTTGTCAAGACACTTATTGTGAACAATGACGTTGTGCTCAAAATGGTATAATCAGATACAGCAGAAGTCCCCACGCTCCTAAACAACATTGTAATTTAGTGTCTTTCATGTAATAAACCGTAATTAGTGCAGGCATAGGGGTATACCTTATCTCTGCTTTCTGACTCATAGTCCCAGTGCTAACAGCCTGGGCAAACCGCGTGGAGTCGCAGCGGCCTCAAGAAGCTTCTAGCAATTACGTCACCTCCCGTATATGGTCTAAACCCAAAGTAGGTCTCGTACAGTTCGCAACACATTCTAGGCTCTGAAAGAGAAAAGGTTAAAAAAGGAAAGAAAATCTTGGAGTGAAAGAGACAACTTGCAGACTCTTTCCCTCCGTGCTCCCTTTGCAGCAGGCTACCAGTGAGCTCATTAATGGCTCCGTGTCCCTCTGCTCTCAATTCAGATCGATAGCATGACATTATTCCAGGCCCAGCTTCATGTCATCTTTTTTCCTTTTTTCTCCTCTGAAGCAAAAAGATGCCACGGCTAGATTGGTGTCTGGTGTCTTGACAGTGGAGGTTCGGGGACTCGGGGGACGGTTCGGATGGCGCAGAGCTGTGTGTGGCAGTCTCCCTCACAGTTGCCCAGACAGATTCCCACAGGGCAGCTGAAAAGGTTGGCTCAAAATGTATAGGACCTTTCCAGAAATGTGAACACACTGGAATATGGCCCCTCTGCCTTAGTTTGCAATTCATTCACTCGTGATCACTTTAATGTCATGCCAGATAATTCAGAATAAATCACATTTGAGTGGGATTTTGAGTAATTGTGGAAAATCCTTGAGCCCTTTTCACAAGGCAGTATTTTTAAAGATTTAATTAATTACTACCATTGTTTAAGATGTGGATATTATTCAGATACAGTGAATAACTTGTGAGCTTACATCTCCCATCAGTGTGCAGCAACATGAGTACTTGCTGTTAAAGCAGTTCATTATGCCTTTGTTAGTAATTACCAGCAATTAGGCAACAAGCAGCTACCGTCCCTGAAGGTACTCTATCAGCTTGGAGCCTGATACACACCTGATGGGGAAGGAAGTCTTTGTGATCCAGGGGCAGAGATTAAATGTTTTGTAAAAATAAAAAAATGATTGAAAACATGCTGTCAGCTTAACCTCTTATCGCGAGGAAATATGATTTGTTTCCTTTAATTAGCCATATTAATATTTTCTTTGTTTTAGTTTTCAAATGCAGTTGCTCTGCCATCTAACTTTAAGCAAGCAATCCTGAAATTAATTAAAACTGATGCTTGAAAGTGTTACTTGTTTAAATTAAAGAGAGTGATTGAATTTCGACCCTTGCTGCCTTGTTTTTAAATATTGAAGAGAGATGATATGGATGTGGAGTGGCTCTGTTCTGTGATTAGTCTCTCGTTCCTCTGGGATTTACAGTTAATTGTGTTTAGCAGAAGCAAATGGAAACACAGCTGTATTCATTGTCAATTTTATATTAAAAAACAAATCCGTTACGTGTTTTCATCTGTCCGTTTTGCTACTTTAAATTCCGGTTGCCTTTTTTGACGGGGAAGACCTAATGTAATCATAACATCTCTTTTGGAGTCATGTTTATTCCATGTTTAACAGTAACCTAGTAAAGCAACAATAAGATTAGATTTCTGACAAACTCAAAATAGCAGTGGAATTACACCTGCCAAATGCATCTGCAACATATGAACACGACATATTTCCAATGTTCATCCTAATAAGATACCTGAGAACAATCTAGAAAGCTGAGGCACAACAGTGTTTTCTAACATCCGAAATAAATCTCTTGGCTATGAAAATGGGAAGTTGAAAGTCAGTATAAGTATAATATAAATTTTACAGGATTTTTTGGTGGTGGGGGGGTGCAGCGGGTTTGGCTGGATCCCACTCTCTGGTGGGTCTGGGGTTTCAGTCCCGCTTGGGGTGCCTTGTGATAGATTGGCGTCCCGTCCTGGGTGTGTCCCCTCCCTCTCCAGCCTTGTACCATGTGTTGCCGGGTTAGGCTCCGGTTCACCGTGACCCTGCTTGGGACAAACTGTTCGTGTGTTTGTTTGTTTTTGTTGTGAATATGTAACAGGTTTGGCCTCTATTCATGTCCTCAGTTTTGACACCCATGATTTTGGCCGATGTTAAGTTGCTGGGATACAGGGTTCTGCTGTGACAGTGGAAAAAGGGGCAAGAGTGACGCATTCTGAGTGCTCACAGGTGAAAGCTTCATAATGTTATTGCTATTAGTATAGGTGTGGAGTTTCTGTACTGGCTGGATTGTGGGTATTTTGTGGGAAGCCTGCAGAACTCATGAGATACTGTCACAGTCCACCATTGCCAATGGAAACTAAGTGTAAATAGAAATCTTGTCACAGTAATGTTTTTCACACCCTAGTCTGACAGCACTACAAGACAAAATAATATGAGACTCCAGTTATATCCATGTTCATGATATGAAATGTCCTACATGAATCAACTGGTTTTGGGCCAAACAACATGTAAAATATGTATTTAGAAAAATGTATGTAAAAGGTATTTTAGTTGCTGCTTTGATGGTCTTGTTGGTCCTGTTGGTCTTAGTCTGCAGGTGAATAGTTATTAAATTACTGATTGCGTATGAATCAAATTCACAAAAAGAAACTGTAGAACAAATACTCAATTTGAACGAGCAGTTTCAAAAGTAGACACATTTTAAAAGTTTCCCTTTAAATAACTAAGTACCTTGTCTTTGCTTTGAGGACTAGACAGATCGGTTAAACCCATTTTACACTGTTACCTGACATGTTGGTGCATTGCCATGGTTACTGTGACCATGGGAAAAACACTCTCATCATTAGTAGTCAGGCCTAACACACACCCTTACCACAATCAAAAGGGATTCATTTTTTGCACGGCCACCTTTTGACACCTACTGCCAGCAGCACCATTTCTATAATCTAATGAAACTGGCATATTTGACCTTTAAATGCCCAAAATATTTTTAAAAAAGTTTCACCTTTGTTAAAATGAGAACTGTAAATCTTCAGCTGAGAGAACCAAATGAATTTTTCTCACTGCTCCAGGCGATGCCATCATTGCCGAACACATGTAAAAAGAAGTTCTGTTCTTTTGCTGCTACGGCCAGCAATGCAGTTACGGTGCACCAGATCATGATTCACATGAGGTGCTTCAATTTAAAGTGACTTTTCTTGTCATTTTGAGGGTTATCATGTTAGTATACAGGTTAGAGGGGAATTCAACAAAATATCCTTACTGAATTTCTTTTATGATTACAGTTGCAAAGTAAAATTCTCTTTTTCACGGAGCAGTAAAATGTTTTTATAGGCTGCCATGCAGTGGTCATCAATAATGGGCAGTCCTGGGGTTTCTAGTCCTTCCTCAGCGATCATGCTGTCTTATGTGATCATTGTCTTGTACTTCATTTATTCACTTTATCGCAGGTACATCTAGGTGCTTGTAGATAAGATAAGAAACAATAGGGATGTGCTGTCAAATTGGTTCATCTGATTTATCGGGAAGGGGGACTAATCATTCTTGAAAAAAAAACAAAAACGATATAGCTGTGAGCTGAACTCACTCTTTGCATTACAGTTGAACATTCACTATGTCTTAAAGGAAGAATTTGTTGCTTTGCTTCATGCGCACCCTCCCGCCCACCCCGGTTCCAGTCCTCTCGTACACAAACCCAGAACCATCTCCAGCAAGCAGGTCTTCCGTCACACCCCAGGCAATGAAGAAAGCGTGCATGGGATAAACACAGGAAATTGTTCCTTCATCTTTTTGTTTTCGTTACTGCTCCGCCAATATCATTCCTTCACATTCCGTCTTTTTTAATCATATGCATTTTCTTTGTATCCAGCTTGTTCATCAGCGATTCATCCTTTTGCACAGATTAGAACAGTCTTCATATTTGTCTTTGTGGGCTTTAACTTAAGTTAGAGCAGACAGAACTGGAGGGAGATAGCAAGAAAGGCAGTCTATTCGTACTGTTGAGTAATTCCAACAGTTTCTGGCAAGTAGCAAGCAGTTCTAGATGCCAATTTAATTTCTTGGTGGAGTCAAAGTTTCTCTAAAGACTGCAGACCAATAAACAAAACTTCAATAAATGTATCAAATAGCTTTTACTTCAGACTGCTGTGTTATTCATTCAGTTGTTATTTTTATTCTGCTCTTCATTTATATGTCCAACAAAAAAGAAATTACACAATGTTATACATGCACATGTATCATTCTCCAGCACATAGCAGTCACATGATACATGATCTTCCTCAGAATGCACTCCATGTGATCCATGAGAATGAACACTGACTTTGGATGGCCTTGCTTGTCAGCACTGTGTAGCGTAGTGAAAGTTATAGGGCAGGCTACCGTTTTTACAAATTGAAATCAATATGTTGAATTCGTACAACGGTGCATAAACCTTGGTTTGGTTTGCATGGTGAAGCTGGTAGCATTCCAGTTTGGATCATATACTGTAGATATTATGTTTCATAATTTGCATTGTATATCTCTCAGAGATGTAGATAACTAGATAAATGTGTCTGTTGAATTCAAAATGATGGATCACTTCAGACAATTTACAATTTCTTGTTGACTTTATTATTTCACTTGAAAAAGTTGTTCGTTGCACTGTTGCTTTTCAAATAAAACCCGCAACTCGTGAAAGCTTTACTTAGACAAGATCGACATGCCTGCAAAATAAGCAAGGAAGTAACAGCTCTTCAGCAATTTCTTGGCTCTGAGAACAACAAAACTGTGACCCAGAAATGAGTGGTACATTCAGCCTTGCGTTTTGGGATTTTCAGTAAGTGGTGTCAACAGCCTTGGCACAAGTTGCCACAGAACCCAGTGAGGTGGCTTGTCTCGAGCACCAGTTTTCTTCCAGCGTGTGTCTCAGTGACTCAGACACCTCCGGTGAACCAAAGGCCATTTTTAATTCATGCCACTTGGATTTATACCTCTTTGTACAAACACCACCTCCTTTAATTAATGAAGTGGTCTTTCTTGGACAAGTCTTCTGAGGGATTGACCCTACATTTTGTATTTCTGTTGTTTGTACCACCTGACAGCTAATGGGATGTCTGTGTTTAGAAATAAATGAGAAGTAATTAATTTTCATTCAGGCTCTTGGTACAGCTATATTCTTGCTTTGCAGTTGTAGCTTCAGAGACACCTGCACATATGAGGTACAATAATGGAGTAAGTTTGCATTCATTTCAGTACAAATGATGTGCAAAACAATTAGAATACCACCTTTGATCAGTCCGCTCTTTTACCTATGTAAATAAATAGTCCATATTTCTATTTCTGCACATTTTTTTTTTGGTTTAAAAGTTTTCTGATATGATCCTAGTCATAATATGGCACAATACTGAGCAGTGGACTTTATTTGAGATAGTTCTGAATTTCTCCAAACTAATAATTTTGAAATGCTGGAAATTTATATTGAGGAATAGATTCCTTTTGACTTACTGAGTGACTCTTTTCATTTATTAAACATTTGGCGTCTCTCCAGTTTACTTAGCGCAGAAGCTGTTGCAGAAAGTCTTCAAGAAGTATACTTAAACATTGAATAGTTTTAAAAGTGCACCTTTTACCAAAGGGTGTCTAGAAAAGGAAAAGAGAATATTAAAAGCTTTGTTCGTGTTGTGCCCAATTTCTAGTACCCAGATAATAACATTTTAAATATTCTTCAGGCTTTAAAATTAAATTTCCACCATTAAAAGAGCATTTGTTTTGGTCTAAATGTTTTCTTCCAAATAAAAGAGAGACTTAGCTGTGGCATACCTTTACACAGGGGCTTGGCTAAACAGCTGTACTGGGTGTTTAATGCTTACACAGGAACTAAGTACAAAAGCCTTTCTGTAAGCACAGTCATCATCCCAGCCTATTGACCTTACCTCATTAAAATAAGCACCACCTGGTTAGTCTCAAATACATATACACCTGGGGCCCGGGTGCAGTGAGATCTACCTGATAGTCCTAAACATGCTTGAGTTAGCATTCTAACTGTAGCCATCAGTCTTGATTGTATGTATTTTTGGCTATGGCTACAAATGATCACAGTACATGTTTTGAGTCATCTGCCACAGCAATGCCAAAACACAGACCACACCAAGACTCCCCTGCAATGTTGCTCTCTATTGCTCATTATTTTCTGTGAGACACGTGAGAAAACCCTGCAGGGCTACCCATGTCATCTACATTTTCCATCTCATTCTAGCAACAGCTATGAGGGAATCAACTTGCCAGGTAGTTAGTTACTTGTCTCCACTTACACTGTCATTCTGACCAATGGTCATGAGTGTTTTCACTCCCAGACGTCAAGGTTATTTTTCTCCCTTCCGTGTGAGGAGCTGATTTTCAACAACGATCAGGATTTTGTCTATGTAAAAACACACTGTAAGGTTTATTAACTGTCTGGTTCTTGTTTTGGGTTCATGGGGTACTTTGCCTTTTCCAACTTCTTTCTGAGGCTCCCCGGCAGAACACTCACCCGACTTAAGGGCGCTCATCTCACTCCTTCCACAATTTGAACCTCTTCAGTCAGAGCGCCCACTGAAGCACAACGTCATGGCAATTCCAACTGGGGCCGATCAAGGGTCGCCGGCCTCTGACCCCTGGTGTGCCCCTCCTCTGGCTCACCAGACCCCCTGTGAATGGCCCCATTGTCTTCACAACAGAGAGCATGGCCCATAAATCTTGTGTCCAGTGGCTGTATGAGGATGCATTGTGATGTGGTGAGTGAGACAAGTGCAAAGAATGGGTGCACCTCCCTCTGTGACACGGTGGGCCGGTGCTTCCCCTCTCTCAGCCTTCGTCTAAGGCAGCGTGTAATACGACCAAGGGTTGGGTGGCCATTGTTCTGCCAAGGAAGGGCTGCAGGTCTATAGCACAATTAAATTAAATTCTTTGCAGGGAGACATTAGGAATTTGATGGCAGAAAAAATGGGTGAGGGCTCCTGTTTCTATGTGGTCAGCCAAGCAGGGACAACGCCTGCATTGTCTGCAGGAAAGCAAAGACCACGCAGCTATGAGGAATGCTATTGTCTTACATTACCCTGCTGGCCGGTCATCATGAATTAAATCTTGTTACATGCCTGCTTCTCAGTTATTGGGAATTTATTTTTCTTTTGTCAAGCTGCCGAGGGAACCTTGCACGGAGAAAACTTCATAACTGTACAAATGTGATGTTACCTGGGTCAAACAACTGATTACAGTCAAAGTAGCCAGACTAGACACCGGAGAAAATAAGTGTACTAAGTACAAAATGCTAACTGTCATATATTTTTACAGCTAAAAGCAAAATCATACATCCTATTTGATGCTTTTAAGACAGAAACTTGTATTCTATCTGTTAAGAATTCTGAAATAGCTCTTAAAGGTGGAATGTCCGCCATTTAGATGAATACAGTTGTTGTTGATGGAACTTTTCCATCCTCACACCATTTATCATAGTTCCTGCAGTGCTATTTAGATTATAAATGAAATGTTCTGCCTGTGCAGGGAACAGCCATGTTTTCAAGTGGACTATTTGCATAGTCCTGCTTAGATTTGTGCTAAAAATAGAGTTAATCTGTATGCAGACCCTGTACACCTTTTTTAATACTGGCAGGTAAGTGAAGGTCTTTTCAGCTCCACATTCTCATGCCATCAGACCTCTGCAGATTTTCATATCTCTCTAAACGCATTCGGTCCAGTGTGCATAAATGGCAGGTGATGGCTCGCCTGGCTAACCGGAACCGGTCTTTTAAAGTTCTCAACTGTTCTGGTGGTGTCCACCGCATACATAGATGGAGAAGCCCCTCCAGCAGTGCTCGAAGGGTAGAACCATCAGCCAGTGTTTGCTCCAGGAACCCTCAGAGGAGAGGCTGATGGGAAACCAAGCTTCAGAAATGTGACAGCCATGACTGAAAACTTTAATAAAGCATTGGGGAACTTACTAGCTGCTATGTTCATCCATCCCCACTTACCACCAATTTCATTGTCATGCCCTTCATGGTTTGTGTGTGTATGTGCATAATTCTGTAGAAATAATTCATTACAATATTTAATTACATCATTTTCAGTAAATAGCAGTTAATAGGCTATAAAATAGCATTTTCACATACCAACTGCTTGTGACGTCATGCTACATACTGAGTCAGACAAAAGTGTGTGCACTGGGTAACCTGGGTAGTACTTGTATGAGACAAACTGGACAGAAAAGTGAAAGTAAGGCAACCGGCAAGTGTCTTGCATGTCTGGGAATTGTTGCAGTAGAGCTGGGAGGACATGCTGGCTTGTTTCCTGACTAAATTCGTTAATCAAATGTCTTGTGAAAATATAAAAAAAAACTAGTTCTCAGCAAATATACTCAAACTTTTCACCTGCACTGTATATATGCTGTATGTTTTGATCCAGTCACTCCAGAAAGCATGTCAGAGGAGCAGATCACTGAAAGTTTCATAATGTCTTCAAGCCAAACAGACCTCACAATGTCAGGCTGATGTGCATTGTAATGTCTCTGTGTAGGACAACTGTGGTAAGTAAAGAGTTCAGTGAAACTCATAGTGGACTTTTCCCCCCCATCTTTGGCATTTCAAAGCAACCCCCTGTCCTGCAGAGCACTGGAGATGATGCAATGACTCAAGAAAAACCAAGTGAAAGTTCTGAAATGACAGAACTAACAGTAGTAAAAGGGGTCACATGCTAAAAAGAGATATACAGAAAGCTCTGCCAGTGTGGATGCTTCTAGACACTGTCTTTAGAGAGAGCTGACATATTACACCAATCTTCTGAAACAACAAACTCCTTCACAGTTGACTTCAGGTAACCTTTCCAATTATCTGAGTAATCCAACTTTCCCGGTACAGATTATGACTCATGCAGGAGTTCCCTGCTGAAGGACTACAAGTAGAGAAGGTGAAGATCTGCATATCATTTTTCCGTAACTTGTTGATGGCTTGTTAACAACAAACCTTGGGCTGAGACTGTGCAGCTACACTGTGCTGGTGAATGGTGAGAGTTATTGAGGTGGACAGCTAAATCCATTCCTGGCTAATCCATCCTCAGCATAATTAGCACTTTGTGTTCAAATCCAGAAGACAGAGAAGACACATGTGTGAAAACATTTACCCGTCTCCAATTTGTCTGGGCAATCACGTAGAACGCAAAATTATTTAAATCTTAAACCACAGTTCCAATTAAAAATTACTTTAAGAGATGGATTAACACAAAAATAAGATGAGCAGCTCATGTCTTCTGTAAATTTCAGTTTCTCTGGCGAACAGCTTATGGCGCTACTAGAAGTGCCAGGCCGTCTTTTTAATTTGAGCTAATATAAATAAAAATAGAAATGAGAGAAAAATATATACATCTATTTCTTAATATAATTTGAATTCAGTTTAACTAAGGTTATTTTTTGCAGAATGGTCTTCTCAGCAGAGTGACCCAGAGCACTGAATAACCCATGACACATACAGTAAGACAACACAAACAAGATAGTAATAGATATAGCAAGAAAGCGAGCTAGTAGTTGAGGAGAGGAAAACAAAACAACTCCTACCTACAAAGACAGGGAGAAAAAATAAACATCTTAAGGTTCAAGTTCCAGTGACTGCTCACCCCTCCTGGGAATTCTAATGTGAATACAGAGGACGTGTATGGATGTGTCTGTAACTTAATAACCAGTATGATGAGTAACATGCAGTTAGAGTCAATAAAGACACAAATCTTGGTCCAGGCCCAAGGTGGCCAATCCAGCAGGTGTGGGGATCACGCGTTGTATAAGTGGCAAGCGGCTCCAGTGTTCCCAAGGGCAACATTGCGGGCAGGGAGAGATGGGAGGAGAATAAATAGTAGGTGAGGACGATAGTAATGATCAGCTATTAAACACCAAACTAAAGAAATGGGTTTTCAGTGGGGACTTCAAAACCGCAATGGAGGGCACATTATTCACAGTAGGAGGCAAAATATTCCAGAATTTAGGTGCCCTGTAGCAAAAACATTCATCCACACAGTTTTCAAATGAGTCTCAGGAAATGTGAGCAAGTGAGTATCTTGAGAATGAGGAGCACAGTTTTGCATGTAATTGGTGAGGAGATTAGCAAGGTAAAATGTAGCTAGACCCCAGAGTGCCTTGCATCTGTAGAAAATTACTGGGAAATACGGAGAGCATTTCCTCCAGTCTCACCTTGGCAATGTTTATTCTAAATAGTGTTTAAGCAGATGATCCAGAGTAGTACAGAGATGATTTAACAGGATATATGAGGGTATATTATTGTTTGTAACTGCTTTGTTACATGTTCTTAGTCTATTAACTCTGGTACATCCTCCTTTGCTACATCTTAGCAGAGCAAAATAGATTTGTGGTTTACTGTGGGAAATGGCCTTATATTTTTCCCAGTTATCTATGCTTTCAGCTTGCAAGATATATACTCAGCTAAAGCAACACAGATAAATTTGCAGGGAATTTTGTATGCTGCCATACTGATGGACAATGGAATGCGTTACATCCTGAGCTGAGGGAATAAGGGCTGCTCTTCCATTTATCAACGGCCTGTGATGTCAAAGACGAGGTCCACTGAAGCGGATAGTGCTATGCTGGATTCCATTGCCCCAGCCAGACCCTGTGGTTCAGTGTACCTTCAGCACCGAGTTGCATCCTTCCGTGTCCCAATTTCCTTTTCTTTTCCACCTTGGTTCATTCACCTTCTCCTTACAACAATGCCACAACACCATAGTAACAGCAGGTACATTCACTTCCAACTCTACCTTAAACAAGGAAAATAATCTTTATATTATAAGTTTTGACTCAAAGACCATATAACAGAAGGAGTCAGTCTTATAAGTGGACTTGCAGGGCAAAATAACAGTTTAGTTGCAGCAGTTCTTATTTAATGACTGGCTGGCAATTATTCTGTGTAATTATTCATCTCTCAATTACTTTTGAAAGAAGGCATTTTTAGCAGCTGACCAAAGAACGGTCTCATTTAGCCCCAGTAGACTCTGAATGCTTCATTTGGCTGACTGTCAACCACCACATTATCTCTCCTTGTTCTTCTGATAATGAAGAAACATGAATATTAATTATAATTGGTAATTATGGTAATGATTTAATTCTGTGAATACGTTAAAGGTGAAAATAAGATGACTGGTCATAACTACTATATTGAGAGCATAGCTTTACACATGATGCTAATTTCAAAAGTTAATTGTTTTAATTTAACAGTTTTAAATTCTGAAAGTAGGAGAGAAAGGATTTAATAAATGGAAGTTTAGTCCTTCCCCATTTTTCAAAGGTCATTTGCTCCAGAAGAATCCTTGTAAGGTGAATTCTCGTAACTTGAAGATTTAATTACCTTTACTTTCAATGGAATAAATTGTGTTCCTGAACCCCATAACGGACACCCATTCATGCTAAATTATGACCAAATCCTATTCAAATGGACACAATTACTTCAACTGTTAAGATTAGTCATTATAACACAACATAACATGGCAGTTCCACCCATCTAATTTCAATAGCCCCTTGTGAGACAAGGGTCACAGCGAACCAGAGCATATCTTGGAAGAATTGGGTGCAAAGCGTCGGGAGGGGAAGTACACTCTAGACGGGATGTCGGATAACAAAGCAGCTTCTCTTTATGAATTACTCTACAATACTGTATGACTATTTACCCGTGCTCATGCAACTTTTTTGACTTTGCACTGTACACCTAAAGTGTGATTCTCTGGTTGCTATGATTTCCCCACAATCAAAAGAGATGCACATAAAGTCAAAAATGGCATCTAATCTTGTCACCTCATAAACTATGGGACATCCTACAATAAATTTGTGCTTCTAGAAAAAAAATAAAACATATAATAATAAATATGTACATGTAAAATATATTATAATTACTCACACATGTAAAACATCAAATTAAACACACACACACACACACACACATTTTCAGAACCGCTTGTCCCATACGGGGTCACGGGGGAACCGGAGCCTACCCGGTAACACAGGGCGTAAGGCTGGAGGGGGAGGGGACACACCCAGGACGGGACGCCAGTCCGTCACAAGGCACCCCAAGCGGGACTCGAACCCCAGACCCACCGGACAGCAGGACCGTGGTCCAACCCACTGCGCCACCGCACCCCCCTCTGAAACAGACATTTACATAATAATAATAATTATAACTTCATAATTTGGAGAAAAGCATCTGTTAAATGAACACATGTAACTGTCACACTGCTGAGCTATCAGGAGGCACTCAAAAAATCCAAATTTAGTTCTTGTAAATGCAAAGCAATGCCATGTATGATGAAGCGAGGCTATTAAATTAAACTCCTTGAAGTCAAATTCTTTTCATTTGAAAGGGTATAGCTCATTGTATTACTGTATGTACGTTGTGTTCAAACAACAGCCAAGTGTAAATTGATGATAAACTGAGTTTTTAGGCCTCCTCATACATTCGTTTAGCATTTTCTTTTGAGTATTGGGTGCTCATTGGAGCTCAAATGAGGGTTCATATGCACGCTTTTTAATAAACACACACTGACTGAAAGCCCCTAATGGTAAATTGGCACTAGTTCACAGTGGGGGGGTAGAGGTGGATCAGCTGCCGTGTATGTCAGCCTACGATGTATAAAGCACCTTCAGTGACCCGTCAGGTATCTGCGAGCTGCCGCCTGACTAGCGGAGTGACAGGAAGTCGGGGGTCAAATGTGTCCCTGCCAGGCAGAAAGTTGTTCAGGACAACCACGTCTCAGAAGGAACAGAGCATATACAAGTGACGCTGTCCTCTTATATCTCATTTCAGTGTTCTACAGAAGCTAATATTATTTAGTGCGCGGTTAGCTGACACTTTTCTCCAAAGCAACCTACATGTTAGGTATATATACTAAGCAACTTACATTTTTTTTACCCCTGTATACAGCTGGACAGTTTATACTCTATTGAGGTAAAACACTTTCACTGGAGTGGAAAGCGATCTAACCACTACGTGCTCGTCTTTTTGCCCTTCTAAAAACATTTCAGACATACTACTTGTAGCTACTGTAAGTTTAAGTGAGAAGAACTGCAATACTGCTGTGCAGTGGTAAGTCCTACTTGCATCTGGGTGAAGGTGGTAACCTCATATAAACCTATTTCTCAATGTCATGCAGTCTGTATCTAAAGGGTTTTGACATTAAGTGTTCAGGGAGACTGTTGTTTACCTTTAGCAACAGTTATTCCTTTGGGAATCTGCCTGGTCCACAAACAACTGCACACGGCTGAAGGCGGAAAAGGCTTGTTCAGCACTATAATGATCTCACTTCCTCGGCCATCATTGGTCAGCAAGGAATGCGGAGCCAAACGGCAACCACAAAAACAGTCTAAGAGTCTTCCTTAAAGAATACAGATGTTTTCCTGTGACTTTGAAGTTTTTTTTTGGTTTAATTTAGTACAGTTTTGTTGCTGGACTGTTGGATAAGGGTCATTTATTGCCATATTCATATCCACCTCCTTTTATAAAAAGCTTTGGTTGGCTCTGTTCAAGTGGTGTTTGTGATCTGAGCGCCTTGAGAAAGAGAATTCAAAACTCTTGTACAGCCAGAAAAGAACTACAAAGTCAGACTTACTGTATTACTGGTGTTTTTAAGAATACACCACTTGTTGACTTTTTCAGCTGAAGTTCTTAGCTCAGTCATTGACAATAATATGTACTGCACATATACTTCTGGCTCATACTAGAAATTCCAAGATTTATTCTGCAAAAAAGCAAGTGTTGTCTGCATTGTGAATCCATGGTCAATGCATGGTACATCTATCAATGTCCTTTTCCATCTTAAAATGTTGCATTGCGTTGATGAAATATAAATTAATAATGATTTAAGATCATCGTCAACTTTCACTCCACTATATTTTAATGTACTCCGTGTTCAGACTGAACTGAGTTGGATCGCTCTTCACCTCTGCACCTTGCAGTTTCTTACTGTTAATATCAGAATATGTATGCAAAATATGACCGACTTGAGGCAGAATGATTTTTTTGGTTCTCTCCAGGGGTGGAGAATCTGGGGGGAGCCACATGGGGTGAATATGTGATGCTGGGGAAAGGAGGCAAAAGGATCACTCAGACAGGATTGCATGTTGGCACAAGTTTGCACACTGGCTTCAGAGAGGGAAACAGCTGTGATGAGTTGCCTTTCTCCAGGGCCTTGAGCTCAGATTTTACAGCTGATATCTGGCTGGCGAAGTACTGAGTTACATTCTGTGGTGAAGGAAATTGCTGACAATGCTCCATTCCTTTCTCCCACCCCCTCTCACTTTCAGCCAAAAGGCAAACAGCTCAATGCTGTAAAGAATTTTATGTTTGAGGAAATTGCTTGGCTCATAGCAATGATAGTTAATCAAGCAATGTAATGTTTTAAGCTAATTAAACACAGTATTATTAAGACATAGGTGGTTTACATTTATTCATTTAGCTGACACTTTTCTCCAAAGCAACTTACAATATTAAGTTACTTACAAGTATTTACCCATTGATGCAGCTGGGTATTTTTTTACTGGAGCAATTTAAGTTGGTACTTTGCTCAAGAGTACTGCAGCTGGAGGTGAGGCTCAAACCTGCAACCTTTGGGTACCAAGATAGCAACTCTAACCACCACACCACCAGCTGCCCCGTTCCATGAGATTTTTAAAGCCGTTTGATCAAACACAACTGAGATTTGACCATGCACAAGTAGGTGTTCTGAGCTGTCTTTTAATAAAAAAAAAGGATCTGGATCATTTTCTTCCATCTATAATCATCACTGTATGTGCACTTTATTTGCCGATGCCTACCCAATATTCAGTTTTAATGACTGAGGAGTGCACAAATGTCCAACAGAAGCACACTATTTATGCAGATGGCTCTGGAGTCATGCATGAAGCAATGCACTCTGAGGTGCGTAACATACAGTTGAGAATACTATGCAAGATGAGCAGTGTGTGATCCATAAGCGAGTATGTTGTCTGAGTTTAAAAGTGATCTGTAAGCAAAGAAGAGGCACACAATTATGAAAAAACATAAACACTCAAAAACGATCCTCTTCTCGTCTGTAAAATGTCCTAGCTTTCTAAATGGGTTTTTGTATGAATTATGAAAAGGTGAAATTGCTATTTGTGGCCCGAGGCACTATTAGCATTTGCTGCCTTTCACTTTGTTGTGTGAATGGAGCCAATTAGAGTAAACTCCTTGCATAAATTGCGCTGGTCTTCTCTACATTTTGGAGGAAAAGTGCTCTGAAAAGAGGATCAGGGAGACTTGCTTTAATAATCAGGAATTCCCTGAACTGCTTGTCGTTTTTTTTCTGCTGAAAGCTTCCCAGAGGATGTTGGAAGATAGCAACAGCTTTAATATGTGCTTGCTGACAATCTCCAAACAAGCAAACTGCGAACTATTACTCTGTCATTGTACAAAGAAGGTATTTTACCATGTCGAGTGGCATATCATGTTCATATTAGCCTGTCCTTGAAGCCTCTCTGCAATATTGAATAAAAGTCCTGCTTATGGAAACTTGCATGGCATACATTACAAGTTGAGATGACAATAAAAAGCAAACATCCCCAGTTAGCACTGAAATTTGACTAAAATTCAGCGTGAAAAGCAGCATGTCATCGGCGGAGGTGTTGTTTTTGTCAGCTGGCGGGGGCACATGGCTGAGAGCGTTTGGACAGGGGCTAAGCAGACGGTTAAAGCAGGTTTTAAACACTTCTCCAGACAAAGAACACGGCCGCCTGCCAAGAGCGTCGCAACAAGCTATCAGCTTCCACATGAGCGCAGTCAGGATGTCGCTCAGGGAATGGTGAGGGGTTCGCAGGTCGCAAGGGTCAAAGTGCAGGTCTGAGAGCCCGTCTGGCCAGCTTCCTGGCAGGCTCACGGAGATCTGGCATGCTGAACATGTTCGACGTCCCAAATAAACAGGCAATGCACCAATGAGGCATTTTTTTCCACAGAACTGGGTCACTAAACTGAGAAGTAAAAAAAAAAATTCCCTGCCCCAGCTCCTGAATACATTAGCGCATGTAGTGTAGAGCAAAGCAAGTTGGGGAAACGGAAAACTGAGTCTCATCTCGCAATGCCACAAAAAGTTTGCATTACCCTTTCAGCGTACCAGTGGGGTCCTGCCAGTTCAGGAAACCTGACTTAGAGGTCTATCAACATCCTCTGAAATTTTTCCATATCTGTTTGCTCTGCAATAAGAACATATTGGAAAGGTATAACATAAGCTGGCAGTTACAGTCATGGAAATTAATGTCAACCGAATTTTAAAGATCAAGCTTACAGTAATTCCTTTGATATGACAATATTGAATATGTACACATGTATAAATTTTATGCATTTATGTGTTTCCATGAAATCTATTGATGGCAGGCGCTATGAGGTTTGTTTCCTGCCTGCAAACTCATTCCTTGGAGGTTTCAAAGCCTACTGTGTCTAGCCTTGCCAGGAGAAGGGTTTGCCATCTGCAGGGGCCACTGCCGGTGAGTGGGAGGTTGGAGTGACTGGGGAAACGGGACAGGAAAAGTCTTCCCATCAGGGCAGCATAGCTGCAATTCAGGCAGCCAACTGTCCATCATGGACAGAGTAGGGCACTGTCTTCCATAACTGCTGCACGAACCTTGGCCTTGGTTCTTGTCATGCCAACTGAGAAGAACTGTGATCAGGAGATCGGTGCAGGCATCCAGTCAGAAATGCCATCCTAAAATAGTCTCTCCTCACCTGCTATGGGCTCTAAGGCTTGTCTAAACACACTACCCTGTGTGGCTCAAGCTGCACTTGGAGTGCCTAGGAGATTGAAAACCAGGAGGCCATTTCACTTAATGAGAACTAGTGACGAAGGAATGTTTCATTCAGGATGAAAGAGCTGCTTTCATCAAAATTAGTCATAAGTGGTTGATCCTGAACCTGTAACAATGAACCATTTCATTCTGAAGCTAGACATGTGGAACCTCTGGTCTGTGTCACTCAAAATGAGTTGAATAGTATTGAACTGAATTTATTTTTGTACAGTCCCCTTCCCAATAGGGTATACTTTGGACTGAACAAAGTTTAATTCAAAAAAGCACAGAGACATGCATCAAGTAGCATAAGCTGTAATGAACTCCAAACACTGTTAAAACAAGTGTGGGAAAATGCCAGAAGGCAACACAGGAGAAGAAATAAAACCCCTCCAGCTGGAACCTTAGAAGGAATCTCTGTGGCCTCAGAACCAACTGGCTGCCCACCCCCTGGGCATGCAAGCTACAAACTGAAGTAAAACTGTTTGTTTTTGGGCCTTGAATCTAGGTTTAAATGCACCGATGATGGGGCATCCCTAACAACGGCTGGCAGACCTCGAAAATCACGTGTCTGTATCGATTTCTCTCGGTCTGTTGGTGAAATGCACGTTTTTTTTCACGGAGGTGTGCATCACTTTGGACAAAAACACTCGCTAAAGGAATAAATATATATGTGAATGTAGACTAATCCGCAATTTAGGGGTCCTATAGCAGAACACTTTTCCGCATCAATCAGAGCAATCTGGCTTATGCGTATTTGTAAGTTCAGAAAAATAATTAGGGCCTAAACCCTTCAGAGCTTGGTAAGTGAGCAACAAGGTCTTGAAAGCTGTCCCAACTTTAGACCAGTTGAAAAGTTTTCAGTCTAAGCCATGAAGAGAACAAGTCGGTCATGTTAATCAGCCTGAATGCTGTCACGGCACCGATCCGTTTCAGATCGCTGATCTTCATGGTGAAACTGACACCTCTGTATAAAAGATATGTGAGCTGTAAATAATCATCACATCTAAAATCTTCCCTCCTACTCTGTTCTGCAGAGAGTGAATTACAAAGTAAAATTAGAGGAGGTCAATAAGGTGATTTTTCTTTTACTGTACTTTGCACGGATACTTTAATTATCTCCCCAGTTAATACCGAGTAACGAGTGGACAGAAGATTAGCTAATACAAGTAGAAAGTTGGCGTGAGAATGTTAAAATCCCATTGTTGTGTTACTGTGCTGCTCTGATCACTATTGTGAATTGATTATGTTATTTCGCTAATTGTACTCAAGATTGCTTATTGAGGACGAGTGCCGCATTATACTCTACTTCACTGAATACGAGTCCCTGCTTTGTGTTTTTCCATTAATTCATGCCCTCATTTTGGGATGTTGTTGTACACAGAAACACAAAGCAGCCAATCAAAGCGGCTTTGGCAGCCATCAAAGCAGCCAATTTCATAGAGCACAAAGATGCTTTCCCAGAGCACATGAGCATATTTTTTGTAAGTAGAGGGTTGTTTCATTTTACTTTTTGCTTCCTTACTGTCACTCTTCAACTGACACTATACTGCAGTGAGACATGTTGGCTAAAATGCACTCCGGTTAGAGAAATTAATACAGGGGGTGATGGATATTATCCGGGCACAAATTGTTATTAAACATGAGAATTAAACATTACAAATTATAAAATTTTAATTGTCTTTATGCTTTGTGATTGAGCAATTGTGAGTTATGGATGATTAAGCACAACAGATTTGTCTGTTATCTCCTATTTTGAACTGAATTATGGGATCTTTTCTTAGGTACAACAGTCTTGTCAAAGTAACAGAGTTTGTAACAAACTACATATCACATCGCAAATACCAAACATGCTGCAAATATTATTAAATCACAAACACAGGCAACAAATAATCAGTTGTTTTCGCTTTGTTCCCGTTTTGTCCTCTGTGCAAGAGATGGCCCTCCTACACCATACCTCCCCTGTCACGTAAATACTTGGAATGAAGACGGCAGCCCTCTGCTGCAGTGTTCCAGTCTTCCTACCCCAGTGCATTTTAACTATATTAATGACATCACGTACATTAGAGGGCCCCAGCACTGCCTTAATGCACACACTAATGAAATTTGGCCGAGTAATTTTGAGTTTTATGTACGGGTAGATGTGAATTATGGGGGGGTGTACTTGGGTGACCAAGGGGTCAAAGCGCTGAAATGGAAAAAAAATGCTGCACAACACCTCATCCTCTGTGTACTCACCATCAGCTGATCAATTATGTTTGGAACACTTCCACTAAAATTTCTTTAAAAAAGAAGTTGTGTAATTGTAGAAATTGTATGTACTGAGGGACAAGCAGTTTCAGACAATGTGTGTGTGTGTGTGATGTGTATGTACTGACGCATCCAAATTAATAACAAGGACAATATTATTTTCCTTTAAGATTTTATTAAAGATGTTACGGAGAGAGGCTTTGACGTAATACTTTATGAGACTACTTCTCAGGTGTTTCACAATGGCAGTATGAAGATATTTGTTGTAACATTCATTGGACTACAGTGAAATGGAGCTGTGTAAACTTTAGATAACAAGAAGCTTTTACTCTATAGGTTTTCCATTATTTTAAATCACAGTGTCAGAAAGTCAAAGTGCCATGTAGTGTAAAAAAACTGGTGGCCAAACATCCTTGTTTGTAGGACTGATACTCTTTAATGCAGTACTCCATTCAGTAATATTCATTCATATACACCGTTCAAAGTTATTTCCAGTTCTGATCCCTACTGAATGTATGCTGTATTCCAAATGTTACATAGTACAGCACAGCACAGGAACAAATTTTCATGTTTGCAATAGCACTAAAATTGGAACCAACTGACTAAATTACTGGAAGAATCTAATCAGCACAACACATCTGTAAGTTTAAAGCGATTTTGAGGAAAAGCCGTTTTTAATTTAATATGGCATTATATATTCCCCTTAAAGTGTTTTTTTTTATTCAGTATTCAGCAGGATAATATCCCTGTACATATTTCGCTTTTGTTGTTTTACAGCACACCAGGTCTTATCATGATTTTTATGTCATTCTTCAGGTTTGAAACCCAAAGTGAAATTAATACTGGTTTTCTGTAACTGTTGTGTAAAACCTCAGTTACGTTTCCCTTTACAGCTACAGCATCACACGAATCTTTTGTAGTTTTTGGGACCAGGGGATTTTTCTACTATTAATGTTTTGGCTTTTTTAATTCATTGTACACATGTCCTGAGTACACTGCTGACAGAAAGAAAGACCACAAAGAATTTTTGCATTCACTTAAACATTGTTTTGGACTTGAGAAAATCATTTGTTTGCTTCTGTCAGGCGATTTCATTCTGTTTTTTCCAGCAGTATGAAGCTCATTGAAAGCCAATTTATGTAATCACTCCTTCCAAGCACTGTCCCCCACCAGCCTCATGTCTGTATGCTCTGGTTGCCATGGAAACATTACCCATCTATTCCCAGGCAGTGTCAAGTTATTGAACTGGGTTATTACGTACACATTTCTGGGGGAGATCGGACTGCTTTATAAAACTCAGTGAGCTCCAGTGTCCGATTCTTCATCAGTCCTATGAAGAATCAATTAAACAATCCATTCTGAAATTCCCAAGATTACCATGCTGAAGTTGCCAGCTTTTTGTCAGTAAACATTTTACCTTATGTCAGTTCTCAAGTTGTATTTGCTACAAACATTACAGTCATAAATTTGGATCTTTAAAAATTTAGAATATAAATGAGTGTTTTTTTTTTTTTTGTTGCATATTGTTCTATAAATTTGAATGATGTTATTCTTTCTCTTAGTGGGATGAAGTGGGGGACATTAACAAACTAAAAATGTTATATAGAGCTCCGAAATAATATAGCACAAGGCAAAATATAATAATAGAACAATACAATGTACATTGTTGATGGTTAACTAATTTGAAAGCCATCTAGTGTGATAGTTTCCTGATTTTCAAGAAAGAGTCGTAACCCACTAACCTGAGCTGGAAAACATAACTGCTCCATTAATTACAGACTTACAAGGAAATATGATCCTACAACCTTCTGTATACTTTCAGTTCTATTTTTCTTTTGAAAGCAGCTGCTTTAAGAGATGACAATCAAATTCCATACCACCACAACAAGAGTGCTGCAAATTTATGCTGTAACATTCGAACTACTGATGTTCTGATGACACTAATAATGTACAGAAACACAAAGCGTTAGTATGTGTTAAAACAACAAGCAATTATGAAGTTGTGATGCAGTGAAATACTCTTGCTGATTTGTACTGAGAGCTTTAATGTGCTGCACATGAGACCTCATGTAGTAGCTCAGAAAGCAGAGACATGTTTCGTTTTTAAATGTTTTTCTGTGTGATTCTACGGTACTTTCATCCCCGGTTTGAAATAGTGTAAGATTTCTTTTTCCACAAACCTGGAAGTGCCATGGTGCCCATTACTTCTCATCTTCCCACACAGGAAACCATTCATTTAAGATTTACAGCAGAATTTAAAAAGGAAAAAATCTTACTCAACACTACTATAACTATTTTGTGTTCTATCAGTCATTTTAATCCCTACAGCTGTACTTTGTATATCAAATGTATATGTGACATACATAATTTCCATGTTGCCAGACAAGGGCGCGAGGTTTCGATGCAAGATGTATCCAAGTGATGTTTCTTACCCCTTCATGAAGGCTGCTGTAGTGTGATAAGTGGAGTTTAGAATGGGGAACAGAATGTTCTCTACAATGCACCCTCTGAGTATGTTGTGAATAATATGAGCATTTTATTATCAGTGCACCGTTGTTTGAAAAGGAAAAAAAGCTGCAGAACTCTTAGGATAGGGCCATAGCAAATAATAATAATAATAATACTACTACTAATAATAATAATAATAATAATAACAACTGATTCCTCATCTTGTGCCTTTTCTCAGCACTCTGGTTTAATAAAGGTTCTTGGTGTCATTTTGATCCTGTCATAATCATAAAGATTTTCTCAGTTGTGGAACACCAATAAAACTATATTGCAAAATCCTGAAGAAATGAATAAAGTAATAATTGATACACAGATGTTTCATCCCTTAATTGCTGTGCACCTCTTAGACCAAAGTAATGACAATTTAATGTTTATAAGCCTCTGGTAGACCATAAGAAGCACGGAAAGCAAAATTTCCAGCTCTGAGTACCATTTCACCAGTTTGTGGAAGCAACAGTGTACTCTGTCTTATAGCATTCTTTGTCATGTGCGCCTCGATCTTCCAGCGCTTGAGAGTATTGATAATGAGATATGTACTTCAGTCTTTCTATTTCATTAGCTTATGTGCATGATTCAAAGAGCAGACTTTTACAGGCTTTAGTGCTCTTCAGCAGTCTGTTACATTTTCCTTTATTACCATCTCAGGCTGTCTTTGCTACAGTGATATCATGAAAAAATGATAAGGGAAACACAGATGTGTATGACAGATTCTGCAAGACACACCCATGGATCTGTATGAGTGACATCACTATTGTTTACTACACCACTGCTGCAACTTAACAAAGGCAATAAATTCCTGTACGGTATATGTGTACAGTACACAAAGTCAGTTAATTAGTATCATTAGTTAGTTGCTTAGCCCAACACTTTTATCCACAAAATGTATAAACTTATTCTTATAGCTGGATGTTTTCCTGGAGTAATTCAGGCTTGGCATTACAGCAGTATTACTCCAGGGACTTGAACTGATGACTTTCTGTGATGTCTATATCATACACTGCTTGCAGAGGAGCTCAGAGTGGTTTTTAGCTTAGAACTCAAAGCTGCGCATGTCAGTGTTCACCTGCATTCTGTGGTACAGCACTCCTTTTTGGGAGAACAATGTTGACAATGGAATTGTCCCACTGACGGGGGTGGTTTACGCTGTGCCGGGCTTCATCTACATCAACTGCCGTACGCAGCATCCTTGCAGACTTCTCAGCTGTTGGCTGTAGATGTGATATTACTTTTCCCAGGTCTGCGCTCTCCTGCGGGTGATTGCAGGACAAAAAGAGGGCAGGGTTACAGGGATGTGAATTGGTGCAACACACGAAAACCCCCATATACTTTTCGACAGACCTGCAGCTGTGATGGACGCATGAGTCCTGAACATGAATAAGAAACACAACTAACATTGTGCCGTTTTAACTTAACTGGAAGCTTCTGTCTAGTTATACAAGCCTGCTTATCCTAGATTAACTCATGAGTATATGATTTTTGTGTGTGCTCTCTTTTCAGTCTCCCACACACTGCAAACAGGATAAATCCACTCATACGATACAGCCTCCCTTTAGAACAATCCTGCTTTCTTTCTGGAAGCCTTAAGCAAGATTTCAGTCCATACATATTTTTGTTGCGTTTAGCAACTAAAAACCTCAACATCTTTTAAGCATATGGCATACAGCTGTCAAATGTAAATCTCTGCTTTTAATTTTCAGGCAGCATGCTTGGGTGTGATCACTGTAAATATGTCCTTACTTACCGGGGGAAATGACTTCTCAGCTCAAATCAAGGCTACTATTCTTAAAATATTAAAGGAGACATGAATGCAAAGTCTTAATAAATAAAGGCATTAGGCTCTTGTCCGTCTTTAAGAAATACATTTGATGCTCTGCCTGCTACTTTCAGATAGCTCAATGAAACAGAATTGTACACGGAATATTCTAAAATTGACAAAGAGATGTATTTGGCCGCAGCAGTCGTGTTTCCTCAGGCATATTCTGGCTTTTTATCTCCGGAGCTTGGGCTGAGTCAACCCAAGCCTTCCTAAAACATTGTCTTATTCCATACATTCTCTTTTATTTTTTCACAAAGAGGAAGACCAACTTTGAATGAGTAATATAAACAAAAAACAATTTTGGATACTCAGGCTTTAATATTTTTTGTATACACTCAATGCTTTCATCAGCTGTATTGATCATCTCTTTGATCCCAGTAGAATACAATGATAGCTTGTTCGCAGCTGGCAGTGCTGTTTAAAAAATTTATAATAAAACCTGTCAGGAGGGCAGTCTCATGTATGTCTGGATGGTGTCTGTGTTCCATATTAAATCCATGGCCAATCATGAGTATTGACGATGAACACATCACCATTTGTGTCCAAGGTCTGCAATCAGAAGCTTTTGCAAACCCAAGGAAAGACAACAGGTTCAAGATTGGGGGGAGGGAGGCGGCACCAAAAATGAGCCGTCCTTACAGCACTGAAGCCCGTTGGCCTGCTTCCTCATTTCGCTCACCTTCCCCACCTACCGAAGGCATCGCTGTCTCTTCTTAGGCCACCAAAGTCCATGTCAGGTTAGCAATGGGATGCGCCCCATAGGCTCACATTTCAGCAGGACTGCAGGAAAGAGTTCCATTCACAGCTCTTTAGACAACATAAACACCGAACATCACTCTCCTGTCCAGGACCTTCATTCAGAAGCAAGCCTTCCTCTGCGCTTTGTACTACAAATAAATCCAGCTACCAAAGAGGTCGTGAGAACCTTTCTAGAAAGATGCAGCACAGCAGGCTGTCTGGTTTGTAGGGGCCCATCTTGAGTCTACTTCCATTCCCAGCATCTTACAGCAATTAGCATTAGCCCATGCGTGGAGGGACCGGAGCCTCCAGAGAGGAGAGGCTGTTTTTGATCTGTCTGTGCTTTCCTCGCCGTCCTCTCTGGGGATGAAGCTCTGAGTCATGCCGAACAAAGGCCGTTTGGGGGTAGAAGGGAGAGCGAACACTTGCCCAAAGAAGTTTGGGGTAATGTGTGCTTTTCCAGCCCACATGACAGGGTACGAAATTGACTCAGAGGGGTCTAACGAAGGGCTGACGACTTTGACAAAACTGCAGTATCAGTGTTCTCTGCAGAGTTATTTAACATAGGAAAACAAGATAATTCTGAAAAACAGGACCAATGAAGAACAAAAATATCAACAATATGAAGCATCCCCAAGTTCATTAAATGCTGTGGGTGATTTTTTTCCCAAGTCTCAGAACTTCTTGTAATTTGCAGTTAAGTTCTCTTTAAACAGTCTGAGTGGGTGTTGCATTCAGTGATGACGATTTTTCTGCAGCTGGGATCTCAACGAAACACCTAATGAAGCTACCTAACTGCTGTTAGCTGGTTTTGTGACTGAGTGGAGTCTTCTGATCCAATCCACTCCATTGGAGGAGCATTTCGGAGGGCCATAGTAAATGTGGTCATGACAGCAGTCTGCGCATGGGAAAGGAGAATGGGTGGGTTAGCTCAAGTGTGGTTTCCCCAGGCTCCTCGGTGTCTCTTAACCGCCACAAGCAACTGTGACGTCGCCCCTGAAACCTCCCTTTGATTCAGAAATTAAAGATGAAAAAGCAGCTGCCTGAAGAACAACCTGTCAGCACGCTTACCCAGCAAGCTCAAACTCTGTATGGGTTTGCTTCTCATAACACAGATACTCCGAGTCAGCTCTTTCAGCTGGGCGCTTATCCTGCATGGCCAAGTCATCTACCCAGCAGCAAGTTTAGCTTGGATGCCACCTTTGACCAGCGTATTACATTTTCCCTTGCTATTCTCCAAACAGTTTCACTGTTATTCCAATAAAAGTGCATCATGCATTTCCAAGTTTAATTCCATCAAGAAGATCTCTGCTTTTCAGTTTGATCTTAAACCAAGGTACCAAGAAAGGAATTGTGTCTTTATTCTGAGGGTAAAATCCAGTTCTCTCTAATGGAGCTAAGTAGGTAAGCCAACTCAAATGAAAGCCTAAATATGTTTTTAAAGAAAACATCTTCCTCTCAGTACCGAGTCCCTGTAGAATGATGGTGACCACTCAGGATCAGCAAAGTAGTGCTATTTCAATCATCACTCTACTATCCTTCCAGGAAAAGCAACATAAAAACGTTTTCAATGATACGTTCTTGAACATACTGTACTAGAAAATGCTCCATTTATTAGTATTTATTTCATTTCTTATACCAAGTATGCTGTTTGGAGGCATAAGTAAACAAATAAATATCTTCCTCTTGCTGTAGAAACCAAAACAAAGGCTCTTGCCTAGAAAAAATTTGCTATATTTTTAAATTTAAAGGGGTTCTTTTTTACAGGCCTTTGCTGTTGACAATTTTGACACCTTTCTTTTTGTCAGCAGTGCTAGACTGGAAACTAATTAAATAATTCTACATCTAGATAGATGAGATTGTTTGCAACCAACTAACCCCCTCCTGCAAACAGAAATAGACTCTCTCGCCAGTGCACGACAGAATAATGATGTGGTTCACCCTGCACCCCGTGGGCCAGGCCGGCATGTCACAGCCTGCTGGAAGGTTCTCCAAGGTGTGAGTGTGTGCTCACGTAGTGTCCCCTGGGTCCTCCTTCACGCTCAGCACACAATTAGGAGTAATGGACCCGACGTGTGGAAGTCCAAGTCTGGGTTTAATGAGGAGCCTGTGCCTAACGGACGTTTTCTCTGTGTGACCGTGACCTTATGGCTCTGGCTGTTACTTTGTCTACCGCCACTGTCAGAGTACAACAGTGTAGGAATGGTTCCCTTCTAGCTGTTTGTCACAATATCGCTTGAATGAAATTGTACATTTTTTGTCCATAGACACAAGGTCACATGTTGCTTGAAAGGAATAAGGTCTTTTTGCTTATGAATTATTTACGAGCTACAGCAGGTTATGCTAGAAACTCTAAGGCATTCAATATCAGCTACATCAATGAGAGCCGCAGAGGATGGAAGGGTATTATACAGCGGATCTTTGGAAACCGCAACAATGATTTTCGGGAACAATGGACAGCGGCTGAGAAATATATATCTTTCTTTTATTTTTGGAAAAAATATTTAAAAATTAATGAAAAAGAAAAAACCTATAAAACACACAAAAGTAGGCAAGCAGTTTTTAAAAATGTATAGACACAAATGTACAAACACATATACGTTCGCAAAATGCGTCTTGCTGAAGCCATGCTGAAGAGCTTTAACAGCTTGCGTTGTATATCAGCCAACTGGAGCAAGACATGGTGGATATTTTTTGTGGTTTTGTTTTTTAAAATATTGTGAGTATATACATATATAGTATAGAAAATGTTTATTACTATATACAGGTTTTTGGAGCAATGGACACAGCCTCCCCCTATATGGTCGGTTGGCACTACTGCAAAGCTACATCAGCACTACCTATTTTACATTGTTTTGGAGATGAACCCAAGATAGGTGTGATCGTTTCACATTCTACTACATTTCCCTCCATTTTTTGGGAAGAGAACACAACCTAATCAACATTCATTACATATTTTCAAATAGAGAAGGCAACTATTTTACATCTTCTTTCAGTGTAATTGTCGCTCTTTCACAGTGTTACTGACATGACCACGCCTGCACCTCTGTGAGAAGCACCTGACAGCAATCAGACTAGCTAGGTGTAAAGAACCCTACTCTACCACTCCCCAGCTGTGGAATCTCTATGAGACAACTGGCGCCTCTGCATCTCAACCTGTTTCCATGGCCTTTGTCCTGTTTCCCTGCCTTGCTGCCCCAGCCCTGAATCCTTGCTCCCAAGTGTCAACTCCCTCATCTTCGACCACCACTTTGGACTAGGACCATGATCTAGGATATCTCGTAGAACGACGTACGCCCCTTGGTTCTTTGACCCACGCCAGTGCCTGAACCCATCTTTTGCCTTGCCCTTTGCACAAATGAACCAGAGATCCCGCACTTGGGTCCTACCTCCTGTTTCCTGCCCTGGGGGTTTGTGACAGTTACTCTGTCCCAGCAACAGTGAGGGTTATGACGACTGCTGTCAGTTTATCTGGGATTTAATGCAGTAGCCATTCCATTTAAATCCTGCACTATTGCTGCATGCCAATAAACTGTAGGCTTAAACCAAAACAACGCCTACAATTTGGCTGGGAGAGCATATCTGACAAGCTCCATTAAGTGGTAACTTTGCATTTATATATTTGTGGACCTTGTCAGAATGCGTGAGAGTGAGATTGCATGGCCTCAGTTCAAACATGTTATCAGTGTCATTAAAAAAAAAAATGATTCAGAGAACCGTCTCCATTTTTGGGATGCGGCAAAGCAACCCGCCGCAATCCGACGTGCTATTTTCCACCATGGTGTTAACAAGGTGCTAACGGGGATCCAGAGCCATTTTTCAGGTGTCTCTGAAACACCTGTGCCTGGGACTAGCAACCAGGGCTCTCTAACACAGAGGAGACTGGCAGGAGTCACGTCGGTTTTTTCACTGCATCCACCCCTGGGTTCTTCCGCTACAAGTAATTAGGAATCTGGTTTATGAGCTTCTGTGTTCCCCGTCAGGTCTGCAAGGATGTAGTGGGGTTTGTAGAGAACCGAAACATCAGTACCTCTGGCTTTTTATTTACTGGTTTTTGTTATATTTTCCTTAGCCAACACAAATTTGGTTGCTTTTATTCAAAACAACTTGCAATTATATTACTGGAACAATTTTATCTCAGGTGCCTGTTACAAGCATAGAACAGCTGTTTTCCTCTTGGGACTCAAACCAGCAACTCTCAGGTCATAAATCAGTGTCTTTAACCACTAGGGTAGTTATTTGTCCAGCTTCTTTCTTGGAGCTCCTTGGCCTTCTCAAGAAAACCCACAGGAACTCAGATGTGCCTGGTGTATTCACAGTCAGATGGATGTGTCACTTTGGAAGAGACTTTCAGCACTCTGTACTGATTCATATCCAGAGATGAGCTGTGTTTTCTTTCACTGTATTCATGTCTGAAGAAAATAAGTCTAGACTTGACAACGTTTTGTAAGGAGAAGGTAGCAGACATTTACTGGGAGACCTATTCATTTTATTATTCCCAGGCTTCAGTTCCAAGTAAAATCCATTGCAAGATCTGTTATCCTCTTTTTACCTCCCCTTATCTTTCCCTTTATACATTTAGCTTTCCAAACACGGGTGTTATACCGATTTGCTTATTATGTATGAGTTTCTGTAATGGAACTTCTGTAGAGAATCGGTAAACGTAAGCACATATTTTAAAAAAATGTGGAGCGATCAATGCAATGATGTATTTATTTTGTAAAAAGTTGGTATGTGAATAATGACAATCGCTTAAGGTTTAATGTTATGAGGACCCTCACAGAATGAAAGATAGAGACTTTGCATTTAATGAGACATAATTTTATGCCGTGCCATGTTTCTCACTTTTAAATATGTCAAAGTAATAAGTGAAAAATGCAAAAGGTATTTTCAGAGATTATCTTAGCTTTCATAACTTACTCAGACATATCTGAAATGATACATGATATTTTGACACCTTTGACTGGAACAGTATGAAAGTAAGAGTCAGTGAAAGAACCTCCTTCCAGCTCTATACCTCTCACAGCTGCTTTGTTTATTAGTCTATCAGCATGTCTGCATATCTGAGCATGCAGAGGAAATCACTTCATCCTTTTTTACCCTTTCCAGAAAGTGTGCTTTCTTAAAAATGCATCAACTCCCACATCAGTTGGATGAATGAAGGATGAGCGTAAGAGGCTTGCATTTTGACAAACGAAAGAGATGGTATTGTTCTGCTCGCCATCTCTGCCTGATGCTAAGCCATTTTGACACAGTAAGCCTCACAAAAAACTAAGTATTCTGTGGTAGGCTGCATCTTATCCTTGTGTTGAGCACAAAATGGGCGGAGTTAGACCCATCCATTCATCCATCCTATCCATCCACATCAGATCAAAAATATGTGTGACCAGAGAAATTGTAACAACCTTGTTACAGTTGCTAGCTACCTCTACCGCTAGCTAACATGCTCTGTCTGTATCAACAACCCTATTCAATCAAACTAATTTGTTTTGTGCAATTAAAAAATAAAGCAAATATTTATGACACATTTATGGATGTAATGTTCTGTATGATAGATGACAGTGTTTACTGCATGTATACGGTATGTATGCATACATTGTTTAAATTTAATTTCTAAGCTATATGTCTCTTATTTCAGGACTCAGATCTTCTGATACGATTCTATAGGAGGACAACAAATTGTATTACACATATTGCTTTGTATATATTCCACAGGGAGTGGATTGTTTTACTAACGGACATGGAACAAGTAGATATAAATCGCAATTGCTCTTTAGCTGTTTATATCTAGGTCACCTTGATCCTAGTCTAAGGATTGAACATGTTGCTAGAGGTCATAGTCCTGCCTTAATTTCTTTCTCTAACACATCGAAATGTTAGCATCTAACTGTAATCACATTATAAGTAGCTTGCAAGAAATTCAAGCAGTATATCTTCAAAACCTTTGGGATGCTAGAGGAGTAATTGAAAAGGGACAATAATGAAGGAATAATAAACTGAAAAAAGTATTCATTCCTTCTAGTATTCAGGGTAACCAGAGCAGCCTGTCCCACATTTCCAAGTTGGCCTGTTGTGTAGGATCTACATGGGGCCACGATGATCACTCTGCGGCAACAGGATGGGTTTTTGCTCAGTTTCACACTAAATGCTGATGAGGTTTCTGCTGTGTAGCTAAGGGTCTAGTGGAGTCTCCAGGTCTGCTGCAGCTATCTGGTCCTGACCATTGTTTCTGCTCAGATGATGGAAGACAGAGGCACTTCATAGGCTTCATAGGCGGTTTCTCATATGAGCAGTTCAGCATCATTCCCATCTGGAAGACTGGAATTTTAAAGGAGTTTCAACAGACTGGCAAACTGTAGTCTGCTGGGAGTAAAATTAAAAATTAAAATTCTTGTGCCATTATAGTATTAGAGTATTGCCTTAACAAAAGAATAAAAATATGTACAATAGGAGATTTTCACCTCCTTTGATTCCTTTGATTTGCTTAACTTGAATTTTCAACTAACAGCAGCAAAGGCCTGGATTCTAAGAATAGAAGCAGAATCTGGTCATATTATCTAATAATGTGGTACTGGGGAGCTTGTGGTACACTTAATTTAAATACAAGTCCTTCTGGCCTGGAAATATATAATTTACTGTGGGCACAGCAGACAGAGCATTTTTGATTCTGGTAGAGAATAACAGGGTTTCTTCAAGGTAATTGTTCAGCTGATGATGTTCAAGACATGCAGCAAATAGCTTGAAGACCTTTTGTTGAATAGGTCAGATGAGGAGAGGAAATGGTAAATATGAGTAAATTCAGCCTTTTCCTTGTCATGGTATCACATGTCATAGTGACATTTTTATATAAATAAATTTATACCTTCACATGTTCAGTGTTCGTCTTGTGTTTGTTTTTTGATTATTCTTTTACATGTTTTGACATTTTTAAAGCCCAATTCAGCATATATTATGGGGTTTTCTTTAATCCATTATTTTATTTTTTTCCTGGAATGCCTTAAAACTACACATTTAGTATTTCCTATGGATATTTTTATTTGCTGCTGACACCCAACATGCAGATGGAGGCAGAGATTGTGAAAGCTTGTTCTTTATTTCATGCAGACGCAAACATGAACGACAGGTGCTTGGCTTCCAATCCTGTGTTCTCTCCCTTGCCATCATCTATTTCTGGAGAACAGATGGTAGATAAAGTCTGAAGGAAGGATTGTGGTGCTCTACTTTCTAAACCCCTTGCTTTCTTCCAGCTAAAGGCTAAAGGATGCTGTTCTGAGACTGGGGTAGGTCAGGTGCTGAAATAATGGGCAGCAGGTGCTCTCTTCCTTTTGCATCCATCGTTATTGCGAGCACTCAACCCAGGGAGTTTTCTCAGATACACATAAACCATTTCCATATGTCCAAAGAAACTTTACCAGTGAACCCGAATCTTTTCATTTAGCTCATCCCTTGCTTTTAGTGTCTCAGAAATCCTATACCAAAGTCTGTCCGCCTCTTTATGTGATATTCTATCTTATACACACCTAGTATACCAAATAGGACCCTCAGTGAACCTTTCATGGGAATTTGCGAAATAGAAGTGATGAGCCACTGCCTTACAGAATGAAGAGAAATCAGTGTATTCCAGCAAGTTCTCTATGATACTATCCAAGAACCCCTCTTTTGTGCCCATTACTTCTAGTAATTAACCCTCATCTCTTAATAGATGTTCTCATCTGGACATGGCAATCTCCAAGTTTCGGAACTGACTGGAAAGATTTTTCACATTAATAAAAAAAGTTATATAAATGTATCTGTCCTGCAACGTAGCAACTGTTTCATTCGTAAAAGCTGCAAAGTAATCCTGTCTATTGTGAGATCTTTTTGCCCTGATGGAAGCGTATACCGAGCCAAGCTGGCTTTATGAAAAATTGAGTTGTTTTTTGGAACAGAGATGAATCACCAAAATTTGCATTTACAATGAATGTTTATAGAATGTTTACATTTTCACTGCAAAGAGTCAAACGGACTGATGTCCCGTCCAGGTTGTACCCTACCTCATCTCCTCACAATTCTGGTGTAGGGTCCAGACCACATTAACCCTGCACTGGACAAGCAGTAATTGATGGATGGATGGATGGATGGATGGAGAATCAAATGCACTCTTTCCAGAAGTAGGCAGTCCTCATGTAACCTGCCACTGTAGTAAGACCCTTTTTTGCTTAGAACCTAACCTTCCACAACAAAGACTCATAGATGGCACACAGTCTGGTGAGCCATAATGTGATGAGGCTTTGCTTTATCCATGGCTCTGGAGCAATGCTCATCCCAGTCCCGCAGAGGGTCTGCTCTCCTAATCACTAGTCCCGCTGCCCACGGCTTCACACAGATGGCCTGACTACCACTCTTTGTTCATTGAGCAGGCTCGATTTTCCTACATTCCAAAACAGCCTGCAGTTCTATTTTTCCTGGCACGAAATGTCTCCTGTAATGTCCCTCAGTCAGTGGAAAGCACAATACTCTCCAGGAGAGACGGGCCTTCATTTGTTTCTGTGGAATCTAATACTGTCGAGACGGAGCTAGGCCGGGTCTGGCTGGGTCGGCGCAGGCTGCTGAAAACATGGAACCCTAATCAGAACCATATGCCCCCCATTCTGTAGCGCTGCAGGATCTAACCTTCGCCTCCTGCCTTGACCAGGGGAAAATCCATGTTTACACTGGTGGCGCTTTGAATCTGCACATTTATTTTGCGTGCCTGGCCTCCCCCCAGCCCTAACCCCACCCCAACAACTTCCCCTTCTCTGCCCTCCTTCCAAGCCGTTGACATTTGCCCAAGGAAGCAAAGTGAATGGAAAATGTGTTTCTTGGCACTCAGCTGTTAGTTCGGCATGCCTCTCAGTGCTGTCAAATCAAAGACATGCAGCATATGAAGGGGAAAGAGGCATTGATTAATCACAGGTAGCTGCCGCATTATTCTGTTTCCTGTTTGTGTTTCTCTTTTGAAGGTAACGCTATTTAAGATCAGTAGGAATGTTGGCAGTAGAAATGACTTTACTTACATTAAACAAAATAATCCCAAAAATTGCTTCCATGTGCAATAATGATATGCAGTCAAGCATATTTAGCATACAGGGCTCGCAACAGAAGTATCTCAGTACACCCCAAACAATGAAACCCACAAATGGATAATATAGAATATAACACGCCACAATAAATAATACATACTGAGCTGAAGAAGTTTTCATGGAGGCAATGTTTCGCAGCATACAAATCATTGCAGAATCAAGAGAAAAACAAAAAAATCTGGTATCAGCAGTCGGAGGCCAAAACAAACCACAATGTAAACTAACCCCTGCAGAGCTTGTTTTTGTCTACATACACTATTGTCTATCTATTGCAGCTGAGGCCTTGCTTACTGTCAGTGTGAGACCCATATATTTCCTTGGTAAAACAAGTGCATTTTGTGTGAAAGGGGAAATATCCGTACACTAAGAAGGGCAGAAAATCTACGGTATAAGCAAAAACTGTCAGAAATCGCAATGAGTGTTTTAAACGTTTTTTTATACAAGGTACACTTAGTCATCGCTGCAAATCTCCAAAGCTGCATCACAGAGATAATTAAAGGCTAAAATGAATGAGCTTCTCTTGTTACAGTTATGGTCGCTGTGCGGTCCACTTTAATCGGCTGCATGTGAACGCTGAGGGGGTTAGGTGAACGTCAAGAACAAAGACAGATTGTGCATTTCCAGTGGAAACCCATCTCAAAGCATTACTCAAAACAGGTGGTTGCGAAAAGGCTCGTAGGGTAGCGAGTTGTAATGCTCAATAAAATCAGGGCCAAGTAATGTGTCATGTCATTTCACCTAGTCGTTATGATTTTCATTTGAGCAACCTCCTGGCTGCTTTTTATTAATAAAGACGAGTTTGACTTCCTGCAGGGAAAAACAATAAAGATTGAATCCTCTTTTTATAGCAAAACTCTAATTTAAAGCTGTCTTAACAAGAAGGACACAGAAAAATGGATTGCAGTTTGAATGCTTAACAGGGTTTGGCCGCACACCATTACAACTGTAAAATCACTACAAGTGATAACTAAGTGTTTCTTTATTCTTCAGTGAGTGTTGCAAAAAAATCCTTTAAAAACAACCCACCAGTGCAGCATAGCTTCAGCCATTGTGATTCCTGCTTTGCTTAGTACATATATTTTAATGGCATGTCCTTATCTCATGCTGTACTGTAATTCACTGAAACAAGGTTAACATCTTTACGTAACACATGCATGCAAATGCAAGTTTCTCTGGCTAACTTTGCCCATTATCGTTGTAAAACTCACATGACCTAACATATATAAAACATCAGGATCAGCTTTATTGGCCAAGTATACCTGAGGATACAAGGAATTTGTTTCTGGTTTAGAGCAAACCTACAGTGCACATTCACACATACAGGCTACATACACACATACTGGACTAGACATAGACTAATAGAAATATGATTACAGATAATGCAGCAGACAAGAACATAGTACAATGCAGACAGAACACAACAAAATGACAGAACACAATACCATGCAAACATAACACACTAAATGATCAAGCATAGAAAAAAGTACGCATTGACCTGTAACATAAAGTGACATTATAGTGCAGTGATTGTCAGTTATTTCATCATATAATTTCAACCATCAGTTAATTGACTTCAGTTCGTTGCAGATTTACAGTATAAGCAGTAATGCAAAAAAATGTCTATGAGAGTCACCATGTATGTCTGAGAAGATCTCTTTTTGTCAGGTACTGGGAGACCAAAAATATTAGCAGCACTACTCATAGGCTTCTTTTTAGACTTTTGGCTCTATACACAGGCTTCTTTTTAGACTTTTGGCTCAAACGTAATATTTCCTTGTACCTGACATATGAATAGCAAAGATGTAAGCCTCAGAAATAGGCTCTTCCATTTTATGCAACATAATAACAGTGTCTTTTAAAATAAGGAAGGCAGGACTAAATAAAGTAAAATCACTGTGAACAAGTGCTGTGTCTATCAGCATCTAATTCTACTTCAGAAATACTTGATTCAGTATGTTGCTTTGCCATAAATAACAGCCCAGAAGTGTTTACAAAATCTCTGAACCTAATTTTTAAAAATTCCAAGTTTAATCCTAGATAGCTAAACTGATTAAACAAAGGGCCTATTAAAGGTAATCTTTTCTTTATCTTCTTTTTTGTGCTGTTTGTTTTCCTCCTACTCTTATGCTGCTCATCATTAAATTCCAGTTCACTGAGCAATAACCCTGTAGGAGGAGAGGATAAATTGAGTATGAACAGGCTATAATTCTATCATTGTTTTATCATTTTGTATCTGTTCCCATTGTCAAGGAAATATTTTCAATTCGATTGACTTGATATTTTTATGGCTATCCTAAGAACTTGCCTCACAAACTTAAAAAAGTTATCTAAATGCACCAAATGTAGCATAAGGTGTCATAAATGGTTTGTTTGCTTGTTTTGGACATTCTAGCAACAAATATGATCCCCAAGGGCATGGAGAGAAAGACAGAAGTGAAAAGAATGCTATTGTTACAGGTGGAGGTATGTAAATTACAGCCTCATTAATATGTATTAGAACAAATGGAACCGTGTAATTTGTTTATCTGGCTTTGTGGAACATACTTCAGCAAGGACTTACTGAGGACACAGACGAGTTCTCAGGACGAACAAGGACCTCAAGGTTGATGCTGATCACAAACGACTTGTCCGCAGTTTCTCTATTTTCTGAATCCTTCTCACAAGCAGTCGTTCTGTCGAGCTGCACGTACCGCCCTGCACATTGTTCCTTTTCATCTCCTCATCACAAAAATTCAGACAAACAGCAACTGAATCAGTCTCCCGTGTTGCCTCTTTTCATAACAGAAAAATATTTCATTTTCTTATAAATGTTCATGGCTCATTATTTGCAAGAAAAAGCATACTGCTGCAAGAATGATTAAATTAGTCACTAAATCTGCAGTAATAAACCTTCCAGTAAATGCTGATGAAAGCAATGGTCAGTTATCCAAATGATTCACTTGGTCTGGGCTGAAATAAAGTTACCGGTGAAGGATATGTACACAATGTGTACAATTACAAAGATATTCGCTGAAATCAAATCTTACGTTATTTGTTCTGAGGCCATCTGTGCCTATGGATAATAATTTTCTCCTTTTCTTTTTCGAGATGTGATCTTTCACATACTGGAGACCAGTAGAGACCAATAATATTTGGTTGAGGAAATCAAAGGAGAACTGAAGCAATGGACATCTGATCTGTTTTACTGCTGATTACGGAGTGCTGTTCCATTTAAGGGTAAGAATTTTTTCCAGTCTTAACTGGATAATTTGATTTTGTAATAGAGAGCTTCTACATGTAATACACTGCTGTGCACTCGCAGAGCAAATTACCAACTAAAGAGCCCGGTACTGACCCCTCTTGCAGGATCCGAAGCAATCTTCTGTGTACCGCAAGGGCAATAACATACAAAACCATCCATCTTTGCTATCTTGGCATGCACAGAATTGAAAATGGATGACGCGTTTAACGTACGTCTAATTATTTAGCGGCTCAGCACTTTTCTGTGCCGCCTCTTCGCATGTGGAGCGGAGACAAAGAGAGAGACGGGAGCCGAATTTTTCGACACGCTGTACAGCCCTGTGTCGCAAGGCCAGGGCTTTCAGCGCTTATGAAAAGCCAACTGTGCTGAAAAGATAATTAGACTGACCTTGACTGGAGTATGGAGTATTTTTGTTTCGTTTACATTTTTTATTTGTCATATTTAAAAAAAAAAAAAAAAAAAAACTTAATTAACGTTCCGGAGGAGAAGCGCAATACAATTATATCTTCCAGAAGATACCAAGGGTAGTCTAGACTGCTCTGAAAGGGCCGTGTTAGCGAGCAGCAACGAAAATGTACTTGGCTTCTCTCCAGTTGCTATTTCCCTCCTCTTTTTTTTTCAGTTTTTCTCTGCCCCTAGTGAAGCTATTGTTGCTGTCAGGCGTCTGATGTTGTGTAAGTGTTTGGCAGGAGCCGCTGCGCAGTCTGTTCTCCGGAACGTGCCCAGTCAGCCTCTCCACCCTATTGTCTCTGTGCCTTTCATGAGCACAGTTCCACCCCAGGACACATTAAAAGCTGTGCATGTACGCAGTGCAAGAGCACAGCGCTTCCGCTGACGCTTCCAAAGGTTGCGTGAAGACCGTTGCCTCACTAATTCTCGGTGTATCCGATTTGAAAAAATACCTATTCTCCTTTTCAGGAAAAAAAAAAAAATGCTTGTAAATATATGCTAGATTCCATGTATTACTGCCAGTTACATTAAGAGAAAAAGCCTCGGGCGGCTCCAGTTCCGCATTTCATCTTCCTGGACTGCTGTCCAAAGTAATGTTTGGTTTGCAGACCACCGGTATATCGCAGACATAATCAGTCCTCACATTTACATTCTATCCAGGACTGCAGATTTTAAATTAAAATTCTCTGCTCCATCCCTTACTGATCCTTACATTTAGGCGGGAGCACGGGCGTGAATTTTCCACTTCAGACAATGAATTGCCAAGATATGCTTTCTTTTTTAAAAAAAAAAAAAAAAAAAATCCCATACAGTATGAGCGCAGAAAGCAGCGCTAACTTCCCCCGCAGACATTACCACATGCATCTCTGGTCTCGTTCGCCACCCGTCTGCGCGGCCCAGTCGCGCTTTGAAGTGCAATGGAAAAAATAAAAGTCCAAATGTTCCAGTGTTATCATGGGAGGCTCTCGAACTGAGCAGACATTATGAATTATCTATCACTCTCACACCAGCTCTTGGCCCTACATTGCGCACAACACGCCTGAATATGGGAGCCGTTTGCTTTTCCTTTGTCCTTTAAACAGGACTCATATGTGCTGTAGTGGGGAGAGGCGAGGGACTGACTCTGCAGGACAGAAATGTGCAAACTGTGAATCATTGTTTGGGATTCTCCGGTTAGATTACCAGCTATTACTTCTATACGCTTTGTATAAACAAGGATTCAGGGAGAAACAGAAATGGAAAAGCCAAAGGTATCCCAAGGCAATTAATATTATATTAAAAACTGCTTAGTAACAACATAAATCCCCTGAAATGGGCATCCCTCAAATAAACCTTATTGTGGTGTTATGGAAATAATGTATGCGCCACAACGGGGTTCTAAAAAATTAGTGCAAAGTGATATTGTTACTGTGAGCCTTCAGCAAAGTGGTGTAATGAAGGAGCCAGGCTCCTTTTTTTATATTTTTAATTTACCTGACGCTGGACTGGCAACACTAAATCGCCCTTGGGTGTTAAAAAAAAATGGGTGAGTGGCTCTTTGTGTGTGTGTGGCCACCTTTTGATGGACTGGCATCCTGTCCAGCACGTATCCCCTCCCTCAGCCTTGCGCTCAGTGAGTCTCTCGGTGTTCGATAGGCTCCAGTCCACTGCAGGTCCGATCGGGACAAGCGATCATTGAAAATGGGTGAATTTACCTGATGCTCTGCTCCAAAGCAGCAGATGCTGAGCAAAGCCACCTGCAGTCATTCACCCATTTCCATTTCAGTTCACCTGAAACACATCTTCGTCGTGGAAGAACTTGCAAGAGCACGTGAAGAACATGCAAACGCAGTCTACGCACACTGGTGTGGATTTGAACTCATAGCGCAAGAACCGTAAGGCACCAGCGCTACCCGCCGTGCCACCTCCACGTTTCTGCGCGAACGCAAACGCACACATCGGTGTGAAGCCGCAGTTGAGGGCCCATCACGACGGGTGGAAAAAACACCTCGATTCCCCGGCTCTTTTTTGTTTGTGAGCCACGGCAGATCCAGCAGAAACCAGTCAGCAAATTGCTCAAGCACTGGATGATCCATAAAGACATATTGAAGGCACATCTATGCAGGAAATTAACAATTAATAGCTGCTTCTAATCCCGCTTGGCAGGTAATGGGTTTGAAGTGTCGGATTAGTGACAAAGCCATAAATACTATGTGCAGGCCTTTTCCCTTTGTCTGTTTTTCAATGCGTCAATTACCTTGTCCACCTCTCTGTACCTCCCCCGTTACTTTGCTCTTCATGATGAATTCATTTCTTGCTAGTTTATGAGAAGCGGTGGTGGATCACTATGTATTTCTTTAATCTCCCCCCCCCCCCCCCCCCCCCCCCCCCCATCTCTCCGATCGGGATTTTCCCTAAGATTTCAATAACATAAGGCATAGGAAATGAGCGTCATTTGAAGTTTCTCCCGCTGAACGTTACCTTGCCGAATTTTCGCTTTTGCCCAAGTCGTAATTAGTAGGCTACTCATTACATAAGCGTAATAAGCGACGCCTTGTTCGCCACACTGTCTGTCAGAAGTATTGCTTTTGAAGCCTTCGCTGAAGAACGCGGGCTTTGTGCAGGTCCCTCTCGCGCTGACCGGAGGAACGCGGCCCTTAGCACGGGTGCGAAGGCCACATTCTGCTTCCCCTCTGCAGCCCAGTGACGAAAGGAAAGGTAAGAGCGCAGACAGGCTCTGAAGGACACTCTCACCTGTTCATGCACTCATTTGGTTACGAAACTTTGCCCGTGGCTACTGCCAGCAGCACGCCGTTAAAAGTGTGGCCCCGCCCCCCCCCTTGGGAACACAAAAATGGACCAATCAGAAAGGAGCACCGAACCCATACCAGTTTGGTTGCGAACCACTTCTGTGAAGGCAACCGTTGCCGAATCGTTAGTATATTTGCCGGGGGACCTTAGGGATGTGGGCCAGCTGTTCGAGCTGTGGGCCGTGGGCATGAACGTTCTTGTGGACCACACCCCTTCCAGCTTATATTAATTATGTGTTATCATTATAATTACGCAGCCTCCGTGACACACGTGTGCCCACAGACCACAGCGAGAGCTTATGCTTGAAAAGGGGAATGTCTGGTATTGTGGCCTTACAGCAGTGTGGGTAACAAAAGGCTTTCGCAGCTTCCGCTGAATTAGGCACATTGACAGTGACACCTAGTGGACAGGAGGTGCAGTACAAAAAGTGTACGGTACAGGGCCATAACATTAAGAGCATCGGCACTTATTTCTGTTTTATGAAACTTTTAGTAACACTTTTCATACTGAGGACCGGTTGCCTAAATATGGCTTGTTTTTGCCACTGATAGACTTCAGTCATACTACATTTTGTTGTGTTTGTTCTTCTTTACATTTACAAACTACACACACTCTCTGAACCGCTGGTCCCCTGCAGGGTCACAGGGAGCCAGAGCCTAACCTGGCATCACAGGGTGAAGGGACATCAGTCCATCGCAAGGCACCCCAAGCAGGACTCGAACCCCGGACCCACTGGACAAAAGGACCTGGTCCAACCTACTGCACCACTCCGCCACTGTACCCCTCTTATTCACAAACTACTGCCCTTAAATTCATTTGCTATCATATTTTCTTTAGAAGTGTGTTTATTGGTTGAGGAATTATAACTATTTGGCCATTTTTATTTTAGAGGGAAGTATTGATTTTGTGCTATGTTTGATCCACATTTTCTTTTCCAAACACCTTTTTTTTTCTTTTTTTAGCTTGGAAAAATTGCACTGGTAAATGAAATGTCCTTAAAAATGCAAGCACTCTGCGTAAATAAAGGCATTACAAAACGGAAGAGTGATGTGCTCAGATGCTTAAACATGAATGCATGAAATGGCCTCGGTTCACGGCGATGAGAGGAGCACCACAGTTGTACCATGGGAAAAATGGGGGTGCTGCTGTTGGAGGGTTCACTCTGGCACTGGCTCTCACCCATAGAAAAACAAAGGTCTCGATGTGTTTTATTATCCAGACGTAGGTTCACACAGTGTGACATTGTGTGGCTGGGGTCAAGTGTCTGGGCCTGTTGGGGGGAGGTTGACCGGCTCCTAGACAGCCAGCGCTTGTTCTCGACTCCGACACCACTCGGTCCCTCAGCAACGGCTGGAGGGGCAGGGGAGGGCTACCGCAGGGGGTCGCAGAGGTCAGGGGAAGTCAAGTATACGCACAGCCCCTCTGGGTGTTTCGGGCACAGAGACGCAACCTAGAAGGCCATGCCCTTGGGTCCTGCCTCCCTCCGGCATACTCCCGCATTGATTGCGATGGGTGTCCCTCCATCAGAGAGTCCCTTCGTGGTATTGCCTATTTGTGGACTCTCTCATCGTGATGCAAGGATCCTGTGGAAGAACAGGGAGGGAAGGTGGCTACATGTTCCTAAATTGAATCCTGGCCGTCGAGCGCCCCTGGGCATACTTGCGTCACACACATTTCCTTCTCTGCGCGGTTGTGCGGACCCCCTGCTGGCGAGACGCTGATGCAGAGTCACATTCTGATCGCAGTCTACAGGGCTTTGCTCCACCTCAGAGCAGGAAAAGAGTGCCGCTTCTGCAGATGAAATGCTTAGACACAGAACTAAGGGCACTAGGGGTGTGTGGGAGGGAGGGTACTGGGGCTGCTAATGGAATCATTGGTCCACTGAGATGTCCACACGCTGTCAACGTGGCAAAGTGCTGCAGCGGAAAAAGACTGACACCGTGAGCGGCCACCTGATGGATGCACGGGAGAGCGGCTGCAGAGAGCACAGACCCGCGCCCATCGAGCCAGAAACACGGCCGTGCTTGGCCTGATAAGCACATGTGTCTCAGGATAATCGTTCCATTCACATAAAGCAAAAAAAAAAAATCCCATTTGCAACAAAATCTGCAGAAAATTGATAAAATTCACAGTTTCTCCTATGGCCATAATACGATTACCAGACGTTAATCAGCGATTTGATACCTTGCTTCGGTGCCTAATTTGTCGGTATCGTCTCTTAAAAGGATGAACCTTCTGGTTGCGCAGATATATTTTGGGCTGCAGGTTTGTCTGAAAGCTTGTAATACTGCAACAAGCAGCCTTGATTGCTGGCACACACTCACGGTTCTTAATCCTTATTGAAATCTGCTCAGTTTTCTAAATGTTTCCACACATCATACGATCATATTATCTGATTGCTCTGAGCAGTTTGTGGTGCACTATAAAGAAAAGGCTCTCAGTTACAGTAGTGTAAATGTGCAGCGATGGATCCTATGCCTCTTACTGGCTCTGGACTGCTGTCCATCCAAGTGGGCAAGTGGTCACTGAATAAATATCCAGCAGCAGCTGAGTTCTGGATGCTGCATCGGGTTTCTGCGACTCACAGTCACTCACACAATAAGGGCATTTTACAGACAGCAACACACCTGAAACACATGTCTCTGAGCTGTGGGAGGAAACCAGAGCACCCAGAGGAAACCCACATGAGCACAGGGAGTCTGGGGAAGAACATGCACGCCGCACAGAGACTGAGCTGGATTCAAGCCCACAACCCAGCAGCTGTAAGGCACCAGCACTACCTGCTGGCCCATTCACATCAGTCTTTTTCTTTAAAATGATCACATTCTATAATTTAAGCACTGAACAAAAATTGCTGCTGGCTCTGCTTCTGTAATGTTTCTTACAGAAAATAAATTCAATTAGAGATCCTACTTTGGTCCAGAATAAAGCGTTTCATGTTCCAGTTGGGATCCCGTCAATAATGCACTTAATCGGAAGCTGAATAAATACATAAAGCATATCTCTGCGCGGAAGCTCGGTGTCCTGGCGTCTGTGTTTGTGTGTTCCCTTTCAGATTACAGGGCCGATAACCAGTCAGCTAAATCATTTGCACATGCGTTTCCATTCACAGCAAGCCAAGCAGCTAGCAGAAATAACATGCCTAATGATAATTACAAGTGCCACCTCTCAAATATTGGAATTAGCAGATAATTTTTGCGGCAGTGAAATTCCGTCTTGTCTCTGAAGCTCTCTATTGCCATCCAGTGTCCTTTTCCGGGGAAAAAAAAATTCTTGCTCAGTAAGCAAGTTGTAAACTGGCCTTACGGAGCTATGCGGGAAACATTCAAGAACGCGTATGTGATTTATTTCACGCACACAAAGAGAACGATCCCTCCTCACTTTGGCAGCTATGTGCTGAAAAATTCACCAGCTGGAAAAGGTCTCTCATGTAAAGTTCACAATGGAAAAACCAACCGTTGCTCCTGCACAAAATGTAGATGTGTACATGCTGACAGCTTTTCATTTTCAAAGCTGCGTTTTTTTTTTTGATTTGGAGAGCTGTGGGACATTTACTGATGAGCTACTGTCACTGGTGCGGTGGCAGCGTTGCTCCAGAAATGTTAAAATTGTCCTCTCAGTATGATGAAACAATTAGAGGATTTATATTTACTTATTTAGCTCAAATCTTTTCTCCTGAAGAAGCTTATATACACACACACACACACACACACACACACACACACACACACTCTCTCTCTCTCTGAACCACTTGTCCCATACAGGGTTGCAGGGACACACACCCAGGATGGGACGCCAGTCCCTCACAAGGCACCCTAAGCAGGACTTGAACCCCAGACCTACTAGAGAGCAGGACCCGGTCCAACCCACTGCGCCACTGCACCCCTAAGAAGCTTACAATGTGAAGCTATTCATAGTTACTACATTTACCTATTTGTACAGCTGGGGTGATTTGGGGGTTAGCACCTTGCTCTAGCAAACAACAAAGGTGGGATTCACCTGTGACCTTTGGGTCTAAAGGTAACAGCTCTAACCACTATGTTACCAGCTACCCTTCACAGTAGTCACACCACAAAGTTCTTATACAACCCCACACACACACACCCCAAGTGGGGTCATGGCAAACCAGAGCCCAACCCAGCAACACAGGGCACAAGGCTGGAGGGGGAAGGGACACACCCAGGACAGGACACCAGTCCACCACAAGGTACCCCAAGCAGGACTTGAACCCAAGACCCACCAGAAAGTAGAACCTGGCCAAACCCACTGCACCACCACACCTCCCACTGGTCATTCAGTCCCCTCCAATACACCAGTGATCCCATTTATTCATGACAACAGTCTAAATTATTCTTTCCTACAGGGTCCGAGTGCATTCACAGTATTGCTGCACTACATTTACTTAATTATTTACCAGACACTTTTGTCCAAAGCGACTTCCAATTAGCTCTAGTGTTATCAGCCCAAGGGGGTGTGGTGGCGCAGTGGGTTGGACCGCAGTCCTGCTCTCCAGTGGGTCTGGGGTTCAAGTCCCGCTTGGGGTGCCTTGCGACGGACTGACGTCCCGTCCTGGGTGTGTCCCCTCCCTCTCCGGCCTTACGCCCTGTGTTGCTGGGTAGGCTCTGGTTCTCCGTGACCCTGTATGGGACTAGCGGTTCTGAAAGTGTGTGTGTGTGTGTGTGTGTGTGTGTGTGTGTGTGTGTGTGTGTGTGTGTGTGTGTGTGTGTTATCAGCCCACACACCTTATTCACCAGGGCAACTTACACTGCTAGATACACTACTTACAGTGGGTCACTCATCCATACATCAGTGGAACACACTCTCTCTGTCACTCACACACTGTGGGGGACCTGGATGACATGTCTTTGGACTGTGGGAGGAAACCAGAGCACCCAGAGGAAACCCACACAGACAAGGGGAGAACATGCAAACTCCACAGTGAGTGGGGATTGAATCCATGTCCTCTTGCACCACCCAGGCACTGTGAGACAACAGCGCTACTTGCTGTGCGAACATGCTGCCCCCCTACACTCATCAGCTTGCACTATAAATCTCCTGGGAGCCAGTTATGATGGATAGGGGTTTTAACGACTAGTTTCTGCAGAAGCACACCTGTCCTCTTTATTCTGACAAATTTCTCTGAAGTTACCCGCGGATGTTTGATAGGAGTACAGTTCGTGCCTTTGAAGAATGAGACACAAAACTGGATCTGTCCAAAATGGAGCAAAAATTGGGAGGACGGATAAATTAAATAAATAAGGGCAATTAGGCACAGAGAAGCATATGGACACGCTAAAGTCTGCCCAGCTCCATGGGCTCCAGCAGAGCAGACCTTTGTTTAACCTTTTTACATAATGTGTCTTCATTTTCAGCATCTGTTGCCAGGCCCTTAGGCCTGTAGAAGATAACTACGCAAGTGATGTTTAGTGGTACTTTTTTGGGTTCAGGGTTACGACTTCTGACTTGTTGCCTACAGGGGTAGATTATGTTTCGGTCCAGTGCATGGGTTACCCTCCAGCACACAGACACTCTCATTAGTTGCCTGGCCTGTGCCTTACATACCCCTGGCTGCCTGCCTAGAGGTCTTATTTCTACTCATGGAAATTTACACTTGCTGATGATCCAGTACTGAAGTGAACTGAGGAACAGACCCGGGGCATAATGCAGAAACTCCTACAACACAAATAAAGTTTGTTGTGCTGAACACAGACTCTTCTGCTTGAAAATGAGTGAAATAAGTCCGGATGTCGGTGTGATTATGCTGATTTTCAGTTAATTACATTATATTAGATCATCAGATATACAGTCGGGTAGAGCTTTGAGAAATATTCTCAGTAAATAATAATCCAACATCTGCGCCCATATTACCACACTGTTATTTCAAAATAGATCTAATAAATATCCATGAAAGCGTTTATTAATATAGCAGATGCTTCATTCGAAAGCCATGTAGAACTCAAATCAAAGCTGGTGGCTTTTTAGTTTTTTTTTTTTTTTGCCAAGTTATACAGTATGAAAGGTGCAAACTCAGCTGTGTCCACTAGTGGGCAGTCTACTCCATCACTTCAAACAGCCCTTTTTCCCACAGTGGGGTCTTGTGTGACCCTGCAGTTCCTGAGCAGGAGTCCCCTGCAACAGGCAAAAAGATTTACTGCCTATGATCCCACACTGACAAGAGCTGTAATGCTAGTTTTAAATGTGCCATTGATCACGCAGCTTATTCAATCCGATCCAATCCCTCCTGTTCATCTGAATCAAGTCTCAGAGGCATATATTGATATGCTTTTACAGGCTCGTTTGATTTCACTTTGCGCTTTTTCATTAGCTTTCCGACAGTGAAACAGGCCCCACGGGAGAGGAGAGCATTGCAAGGGTGCAAGTGTGGCCTGCATGAAGGGGTGTCGTAAAAGCACACACACACACACACACACATTTTCAGAACCGCTTGTCCCATACAGGGTCACGGGGAACCGGAGCCTATCCGGCAACTCAGGGCGTAAGGCCGGAGGGGGGAGGGGACACACCCAGGACGGGACGCCAGTCCGTCGCAAGGCACCCCAAGCGGGACTCAAACCCCAGACCCACTGGAAAGCAGGACCGTGGTCCAACCCACTGCGCCACCGCACCCCCCCCCCCCCCTCCCGTCGTAAAAGCTTTCATGCATTTTCCCGGTTTCACTGGGGCCTTTTCAAATGATGGCAATCATCATGTGGCGATCCGTAAATAATTTATGCATCAGAATGCAAGAAAGTTAAACTTTACTTAACTTTTGCAAAAAAGGTAATTGCAAAAAATGCAAAAAGGGTGTTTTATTTATTGTAGAATTGCATGTTGATTAAAATATTAATCATTAAACCATTAAACTGGGATGTCAGTTTATATGCCATTGATTTATATTATCTTGAACTGTGTATTCCATTTGTCATCATTTCCTTAATCCTGCCAGCCAGCTAAAGATCAGCGCAAAGATATTTAAGACACATACATTTGATTTTTATCGATTAAGTGTTACAGGATGCAAACTGGCCCACTCTACTGTTGCGCTTTTGATGTAAGAACAGTCAATGTATATCGCTTTCAAGGTCTTCCTGCTGACACATTTGAGGGATTGCTGAGACTATAGCCCTTCAGTAGCAGTCAGCATCCTTGACCCCATGCACTGTAACGCGCCGCATGTGGTTTCCATGGCGAGCACATTGTTTTTCCCCGCATCAGTACCTCTGTTTTTGTCAGCACCAGTAGTACACTTACAATGCCTGGGCATGAAAGGACTCTCTGTTTTATTTGATCAGAACAGTAATTACCCTTGGCTTCGTGTAGAAAATAATTAATGTGCCCAGGCATCCTGCGAGGGGTTGGCGGTCCCGATTCTCTCTGAGCTACCAGGCTGAAAGTGCTTCGAACTCGGACAACAGGGAAAAGACATGACTCAGACATTTTCAAGGTCAGTGTTCCCAGGATTATTAAGAGCTATCAGAATCAGGGGACCTGTGAAATATGGGCAAAATGGTTTTCATGCACTTTCTGAACTCAGGTCGCTTTCAGTTTCCTTTGGTTAATGTCCTATACAGTCATAACTCTCAGACAATGTGTGGTGCCACTACCTAAAATCAAACCATTTAAAGAAATTTCTTGAAATAATACAAAAAAAAAAAAGATTATTTTCATTGAGGTGAAGAAGTGTTCTTTTTATGTTTTTGGATATCCTCTGGGTGATCTGGTTTCCTCCCACAAACCAAAGATGTGTGTTTCAAGCGAACTGGTGACTGAAGTGCCCGTAGTGTCTGTAGTGTTTGTGTGTGTGTGTGTGTGTGTGAGATTGTCCTACAATCGACTGGTGTCCCGTCCGTCCGGGATTAAACCCTGCCTTATGCACTGAGTCGGATGAGCAGCTTGAATAAATGGAATGGAATGAAAGAAGCTGCTTATTGTAGTCTTAATTGAAAGTCCTGCCATATTGTGTTCAGTTGGTTGCGTGTGAAAAGGGTGTGAATGTCATCGTGTCCAGTCATAGGAGAGCCACTCCTTTTCCTGAATCTAGTCCGATACCTTCTGCTCTTCTTTTTATGCTGGTAGCACAAATTTCCATTTTCATGTGTCTGATGTCTTCCTAACATAGATGTGTTTCCATGTCCGTAGTTGTGCAGCTAATTAGCAGTGACCTTGGGGTCAGTAACATTCTTGCTCCATCTGGGACTGATCCTCATTGAAACCCTTGGGTTTCCTGCCAGTCAGACACTGTGGAACGCCGCTCGCCCCTATCCACAGAACCACCCAGATGTTCCTGGTGTCACTAGGCTCAATATCTCGCTCACACCTGGCCTTCACGCTCCACGACACCACAAGTGAACGTGTGCAGGTCTGTGACTCCAACCCCTGTTTTGACTCACTTTTTAAAGGCAGTGGTTCATCAGAATAGTATAGTTCATAGAGATAAGATCTAGACATTTGAAAAGCTTATTATCTCCAGCATTAGTTAATTATGCCCCCTGGACATACTTTAGCTGAAATGAGACTGCTTTATTGCATTTGGAAGCAGTGTTTAATAATGCTGCATAGATGCTCCGATTGACCTTTCGTGCACATTAGCATGCATGGTTTCCTGCCTGGGTACCGAGCAGAAGTTATTGCATGGCACCGCGGCACTTTTTCTTACAATGTGCTGTAATCCTCCATCCTTTGGTTGTGCAACTGTTTTACTGCTAAGCACCTTGAAGAGGACTAACAGAAGGGCGCACCATCATTCAGCTGCCGGAATGATAAGGCTTTTATCACTGCTTCATGCTTCAATTGGGCTCTGCTTGATCGTCTCTAAAGTCTTGACGCAGAACACCGATTCCTCTATAAAGAGAATGTAATTACTTTTTTTTTAGCTGGTGCTTTTGTCCAAGGCGACTTGCGATGTTAACATTTGCATTGTGTTGCTTTGAAAAAAAAAATACTATGAGTATTAGGAAAAACACAAATTCCATTGCTATGGAATTAAGTCATCTTAAGCTTTTGCAATTGTTCCCAGATGCACAGGTTGTATTGTGTTACATATGCTCGTGCAACTCTAAAATATGCTTTTTCTAGAGATCAGATTGTAGCAATTAGAATGTGTGATCTTTAGGCAAAGCATAATGTTAGTAAGTGTTGGTAAATGCAAGGTAATTGTGTGTGAAGTGTTTATTAGGATCTAATCCACTCCATTTTTAGTTCAGAACAATCTCTTGAATGTTGACAGCATCTTTTAGTTCCCTCGTTGTTCTGCAGAAATTTAAACTGGGGCATCCCATAATTGAATTTTTAATATGACACTACTTTAGGATTTCCCTTTGTCCCTCAACTAACGTTTGTTGAAAACTATTATGTATCCACTCAAACAATTTGTTACTGAATTTCCAAGCCGAGAGCCAAGAGCGTATTACTTTAATAAATGTATTTTTGTAAAAATCTGATATTATAAAAGCAACACTAACAGTGATATTTAAGGTCCACTATAAGTGTTCACCTTCCTCTGTTTTGTGAAATATAATAAAAAGTGCATTAGGACACCGCTGGGAAGGGGTACTCAATGCGCTGCTGGAAATTTCTGTCCTTTATCCCTGTTTGCCTCACTGGGGAAAGTGGTGCCAGTTGCAATTGATACAAAGTCATCCTAATGTAATGCATCAGGACACGTTCTCTATGACAGATCTGGAGTAATCGCTCAGATAGCGCATCTCTGAGCCATTTATCTTTGAACCAGTTAAGCGTGGGGCTGAAATGTAAATGAATAAATCCATTTTTATTTATGCTGAAAATGAAAAAAATAAAAGCAGATTTATGGGGGCACTTGCGTATTTTACTGAAAATTTTTTGTGATAGAATTCTGGATTTTTCATATCTGACTAGCAGCATTTCTGACTATATATGTTCACCCAGTACCTACCTGCCACCTCAAAACCATCCTCTGCAGAGAGGAAGAGTTTTAATTTATGATTTTAGCCACTTTATTTACTGCAATGTCTTTTCACAACTATTTCATATGTTGTGCAATAAGCATCACCTGCATTTGAGAACTGCAGACCGAGTAGTATCTGAGCACAGAGGTGGGCCTTGCAGCAAAATAAATCTTAAACCCTGAAGTTATCCCAAGCGTAATAAAGAAATAAAAGCATTAAACTTCATTCTCTTGAGTCTGCAATTACTTTTCATCAAATTAATTACCCATGCAATATTGAAATTCTCATGTACAATGTTCCAAAGCTTAGCTGACAGCTTATTGTATTAGTCACGATAATGCTGCTGTTTTAATACCTTGGGTTTGTTAGTTATGCATGTGCATTGGGAGGCTGTGCTTTTTGTGATCCATGACAAATGAAATTATCTAAAGCTTTACCGTGGAAAAAAAAAGTATAGCAGTACAACTTAATTAGATTGCTGCTGCCATATCTGGATAGGATACAGGCTAACTGTTCAGATGAGGAATGGGGAAGTGGAAAAGCCCGGAATGAAATCCTGTTTCATTCCAGCTATGTTGCACCCAAATTGATTGCATTTGTTGTTTTTAGTAATATGCAGTACATGTTATGTATTTGTGAGCGTAACAAAAGTTCCTCGGCTTGAAAGATACGGAGAGGCTAAAGTTAGTCTGCAATCTGGAAAATCTGGTGGCCAACTGGAGCTTGGCCACACCCCCATTCCTGAGATTGACAGGTGCACCTGGACGCATCTCATTGGTGGGGAAATGAGCACCAGGTGCAGCCACCTCCCTACAGCTTTCGAACCTCCAAAGCAACTTACAACTATTTAAATGAATAAATTTAAATATTTACTCCTTTGTACAGCTGGATAATTTCACTAGAACAATTTGAGAGTAAGTACCTTGTTCAGGGGTACTACAGCTAGACATGAGATTTGAACCTACAGCTTCTGGGTCCAAAAGCAGCACCACTAACTGCTATGCTTCCAGCTGCCTTGTTTTAAGTGTGGGATTGGAAGTGTGTGTGTGTGTATGTGACAGACAGAAGGTTGACAGCTTTGGAGTTTTCTGTGTTTTGAAGTGCTTAATGAGAGGAAATGATCTGGAAATGATTTCCATTTAGTTTTCTTGCTGTTTTGGGTTCTCCTATAGTTTGTTGTTTTGTATGTAATTGACTGTTCTTTTATAGTCGGAACCAGCTGGCCATGTTTGTTCCATTCGAGTATTGGCTGTCATCATGAGCTCTTTTGTTCGTTGATAATTTTGGAGACATGCAGGAAACCCTACCTCTGCCAGCCCACGCTTTGTCACAGTGTGTACCAGACACACCCTGCTGAATGAAATCACCGATGATGAAAACTGTTATTTATTCCCTGCCACCACTGGAAAGTGGTGAATATTCAGTACTGGATATTTCTTGCTTGGCTCAAATGGCAGAATATTGATTAAGGCCTTACAATTTAATTATCCTAGGTTTGAATCCTTTTCTTGCTATAGTGCCTTGAACAAGATACTTACCTTTAAACTAATTGTAATTTTAATTGTAAAAATGCACTGTTGTATAAATGGGTAAATCATTCTAAAATTTATTATCTATCACTTAAAGCAGTCTTGGACAAAGTCATCAGCTATATATAAGGAAATAATTTTTCTGTTTCAATAATGCTTCAGGTATTAATAAATAAATCAAGATCATGACTTTGCCACATGTGACAATGCAATAAATAGCAATGACATTTGACTTTACCAGAATAAACATTCCTGTTCCCTCCTCACATCTGATAAGGCTTTCCAATCAGGTGGCGTATCATTCCTGTGTCCAGACTTTTAATTCTAGTTGATTTTAACATTAATTCCTCTGTAGGATGAAAATGTGGGGAAATGTTCCACAGAGAACGCTTATGGATCGTTTAAATTCAGCATTGTGTGCCTACAGAATCCTTCAAGGCCTAGTTTGAGCAGATCGCACCTTCTGTTTCCTTTTAAACTACACATAAGTAATAGCCAGTGCCAGCCGGGGCATATGGCACATTATCATACAGTATATTGTTAAACAGCCCGACTCCCATTTTCCTGGAGGGGACATGCACTGTTGTTCTCATATAAGCCTCAGTGCTCAAAACCGCAGTATACCAAAAGCATCTTTCATGGCGGCACCCTCTGTAATATTGTTTAAAATTCATAGCTCGTACAATTCAAGTCAGTGACACTTGTTTTATGCAAACAACTTGTGCTATAACCTTCATTTAAGAAACGGTCTACTTTAGAGGAACACTTTGCAAAATTTTATGCATAAAATGAAACGAGCATGATGTCTACGCACAATAAAGCAACATTTAATCTAGTCAGGTTTCCTTATTAAAGGGATCAATGTGAAGAATTCACGCATGCAGTAAATAGTCCTAGCAGAGGGTATTAGAACAGAGGTGTTTTTTGTCCTGTAGACCATTTGCAAATCCAGAGATTGTATGCTATTGTGTGGTTTTGTGCTCCGATTGCTCAGTGAAGTAATGTGGAAATAGTGTCTCTTGCCTCTGATGACTCCCTGACAGCCTGTAGTGCAGAGAGTGTGATGTCTGTCTGCGACTGTCTCTTTAAGATGTCAGTGCCGTTGGGCTCCTGCGGCTCTCCAGTGAGGGTCCATGCTTGCAGGTAGCGCGGACGCTCATGTCCCTGTCGGCCAGATGCTGGGACTGAGCAGCAAGAGTGCACCCGGGGAACAGAAAGTGTGAGCGTGCAGGGAATTTGGCCCCAACATGAGCTCAACAGGGGAGCCTGTGGCTGCTGGCCAATCCCTTCGCTCCTCCAAGAGGCACAAGAGCATGAGGAGGACCACCAGGAGGCTTTACTCGCACTACCAGAGCCAGCAAGCCAGGTGAGTTCCCACTTTGTCTTTGGTTTGCAGCCACGTCCTCCTGCACTTCGTCACCTCCGGTGGATGTCCAAGGCAGATCTGATCTGCAACAGATTGAGCAAAGTTCATAGTGGAGTGAAACTGTGATCAAGTAGATGCTTTATTTTTTTTAAAAAAAAAAAATCATTATATGTAAGGAAGGATTTTCATATCACTGTATATTTTAAAAGGAATACTTTAGTTACTTCAGTACATTTGGCATAGGTCAATTCATCTGTTGTAAGATGAGGTGATGTTTAAACTTGTGTATTTACAGTATATCCGTGTGTGCGAGTGTGTGTGCTTGTGTGAGTCTGAGTGCAGTGTTTCCTTCATCAAAAAGAGCCTTGAGCAAATATTTTCTGACAGCTTTATGCGACAAGTGTTGCCATCAATCTGTTTTTTTGACTAAGGTGGAATAAAGCAATACAAGGACAGTATTCATAACTTACAGTTTTACACAAACATCCTAAATAATCTATTAAATTGTCATTTGCTGCATTTGAAAGTATGTTTATATTTTATGCATTTTCTTATTTTTTATTTTTCACATACATTTTACTGGGGCTCAGCTCTGCTCAACCTTGATGTGCTTAATTTTCAAAAATGTGAAGGTAGGACTACAATCTGGGATTCAGAACTGAATTAGCAGTTAATGAAGGTATCATTAATAAGGGTTCTCCAGAGCAGTGGATTTGCTTCTGCTGTTGATTTATGTTTCAGCAGTAGACAGCGTCAATTTCATCGAAGATATCATGCCAAACAATCTAAATTATTGGGCATGGAAACATGGCGGAAGAGTGCAGCCTGCGTAGTTTTGTGACAAACGCGAAGGAGAGCTGCTGTCAAGCTGTGCTCGGTTTACAGCCACTCTGACGAAGAGGATAAAGAGGACGAGAGGGTGGAGAGCAACGACCCGGAGGAAATATTCCAGAACATTCAGCTCCAGAAGGAAATCATTGCCAACATTCGCTCCAGACCCTGGCCCATGAGACGCAAGCTCAAAGCTCTCAAGTAAGTCCCGCATGGGGTCCGTGCATGTGCACAGGGACCCGGATCGGTAGCCAGTGGCAGTGACTCACGGCCCTTCAACGATCCGTGATGGAACGCTGGACACGAGAACACAATTAGACATGCTGGGAACACGGCACAGCAGAACATTGTTTGCTTTTAATATATTGCAGTGGTTTTAGTTAAATTGCCTTTGCTTGTGCTCACCATCCAAGTGGAATGCGTAAGCACTGTCAAATACTGCATGATTGCATTTTGTCTGCTCTGAAAGCATGTGTTGCAGGCGTTCATAATGGTCCCTGTGTACGGACTTATGAGTTGAGAGCTCGTAATTGGTTCAATTACTAAACTCAGAAGCGCTGCTGGAAGAGGAGAGGTCTTTAGCACATTGAGGGGGAAAGATAAATAACAATTAACACCCCCCACTGGAAAGCTGTCTGTTTTAAAGATGCGTGTGTGCAAGAAAACCAGCTTCATTATCCGAGTAATTGTTTTAATAGCGCCTCCCCCGGTGACTCGTTCATTCCGCCGGAGGTGACAGGAGGCGTGGACCTTGACCTGTTGCCCGGCTGAAATAGCGATGCGGCGAATTGGGCCGTGGCCCCTGGCCTCAGGCTGAACCCTCAGGGGCATGATACACCCCATCCTCCCATCCTCCCCTCCTCTCCTTCGCCGCAGGGCAGCTCGTTCCCTAAAACTGCTGATCGCTCTCCTCAGCGCGGCACATTTTTTATATGAAGGTTTTCTTATTGCTTCAGCTGGGTTTACTGCCATCGTTTCCAATGAGGTGCAAGTCTATGTTTTATGTCCTGTGTGATCTTTGGATAAATGCCTGCATTTCCATCTTTACACAGCTCACTTGTACTGCGATAACCAAGGGATTATCACCCTGTCCATAATGCGCCTAATTTGTCGATTTTTCAGCAATTTTTATTTCTTCCCGTTAAAAGGAGGGCTTTTCGCACGCACGACATCTGTGCGTATGCTTTGTTTTCAAGGATTTTGTCCGGATGAATCAATGGATGCCTTCAGTACCATGATATTCTTTATTCTGACCTGGCGTCCCTGTCAGATGAGCTAACGCAGCGGGCAGACGGCCTGCGTGGGCCAGTGAAGCATCAGAATCAACCGTCTCGTTGGAGTCTCTCTGTTTCTCCTCCTGTGCAGTTATTCTGAGCTGGTACATCTCCACTGTGGGTATTAACACGGTACATTGTTCTGATACGGCCCATAACTTTGTGCTCTGTCTTTTCAGGCAAGCAAAAGAGATCGTTCTGAAGTACGAAGGCCGACTCACCAGGACCCGAGGCTACCAAGCAGCAGGAGCCAATGTAAAACAAACCTTTTCTCAACCATGCTAACAGTTCAATGCTGTAGAAGATGATTAGCAACCTTAACTCATCTTCAAGTCCATCTCCTGGGGTAACAGTCCCTCAGAAGTTCATGCTAAGCAGACATGCTATAAGTTGTTGCTTTAGCATTTCTTTCATGGGAGGTAAAATGGTCGCCAGCAACCAAGTTTTTTGGATTCGGTTCCAGATAGAGCACAAAGACTGCATGTAATTTTCTGTTTAGACAGTCTAGACTCAGCAGTCAGTGTGCATGGAGAAGTTTGTCATTACTTGTGGTGTTTCAGCCGATGTTCTGTGTCGACACTCGGCACTTAGCATGGAGCACTTAGGCTAATTGCACTGCAGTACGGAGCTCCTGACTAATAAGCTTTTCAGTAAACTCTCAATTCATGCCGAGCGCCAGGGCCTCAGATCTCCCAGTTTTTTTCAGCGAAATGTGATTCTCTGCAGTTCAGAAGGAACCCTCCTCGTCCCTGCAGACCGACCCGCGGTGTGAAGCGGTCTGCTCCTTCTCTGTGGCTCACAGAGGTTTCAGATCTGTGTTTTCAGACCGCACATCGAGCATGCTCTCACAGACATGCCGGCTAAATTTATAGCCCGTTGTTATTGCTGAGTTTAATTAAAATGTTCCCAAGGCGTTGACTGCAGCTTCTCAAAAGCTATTAAAATTAATAGACTTTTAGCAAGTAGATTGATGATGGTTTATTAATTACCAAGATTGGCCCTTGTTACTTTGTCGTTGCTAGAGTGGAATTAGAAATCAAATGTATTTATTGTTAGTGTTGTTATTTACTTATTCGTTTGATACTTTATTTACCAGTATTTGGTAAAAATTGAAATATAATGCAAATATTTTGGCTATATTTCATATATTGAGATTACGTACATGTCAAAATGCTAGGAGGGTTGCTCTGCTGCTGAAAATGACCTTGGTTCTTTGTGGTTTTGCTTACTGCTCTTTTTGTTTTCCTCAGCTGCTGAAGAAACTGTCCCGCTTGCTGTATAACATTCTTGTTCTTTTTATTCCGTGGGAGGTGAGAATAAAGAAGATAGAGAGTAAGTGGCATCAAACAGCATCTCTGTCTCTGTCTTGGTGTGTCTTTGTTTTTTCAATTGGTTCTGCCAGATGTCAAGCAGACCTACTTTTAGTGTTTGCTCACAAGACCCAAGGCCTACCGTCATGTGAGAGGTGATGAAATGTCACATGTATGCAAAAGTGAGACATTTCAATAGCTTTGCACTTCTCTCCCTATGGTTTTAAGGTCATTTTGGATCAGGGGTAGCCTCCTACTTCATCTTCCTAAGATGGTTGTTTGGAATCAACATCGTCCTGACTATTATGACTGGAGCCTTTATAGTTCTACCCGAAGTAAGTCGTCCCCCGTCTTTATCAAGGAGATGGTGTATGTCCTTTACTAACCATATTAGCTGTCCTTCGTAGGTATCAAATCTTATGGGAAAGGAGTGATGTAGGCCTGTGTTTTTGTGCTTTTACTGCTGCATACTGGCACTGTGGTGGTATGGGGTAGTTAACTCACTAAAGAATGTGTATGATTCTATAAAAGTTTAAAGACTCGACGGAATCTTATATACCAGGGAGGTATGAGTGTAAAAGTTGAGTAAGCATTTGCAGCGCCAGGGGAGGGAGGATTTACCTGCCTCTGCGTAGCGCAAAGTCGAGCAATTGTCTCTCAGGGTTGCGGCTGCACTGTGTGAATCATCGTGGCCATCTGTGGCTTTCCCATCAGCTCCTGGCTGGGGCGCCATTTGGAACCACGCGGAGCAAGACTATCCCCAAGGAGCACCTCGCCTCTGCCCAGGACCTGGACACCATCTGGTCACTTGGGGCAAGGCTGCGACAGATTTTTTATTGTCTCATCAGCATCCTCACCCCCCCCACTCCTGCTGGAATAATAACAGCCGTACTGTGGCGCTCTCTCTCTCTGATACAGTCTCTCACTCTGTCTCCCACTCCCTTTGCCCCACTGACATTCCTGTCCAGGGATACCTTCAGTACTCTGTCCTCTTTTATGGCTACTATGGCAGCGCCAGGAAGATTGGCAGTGCCGGCTACCGGCTGCCTCTTGCCTATTTCCTTGTTGGAATGGCTGTTTTTGCCTACAGCTTCATCATTCTGCTAAGAAAGTAATTTGAACTTTATCTTAATTGTTTATATGTGTATAAAGAAAATATTATTCAAACTGTATAGGGGAAAACTACACCATGTCATAAGACTGGCATTATTAATAAACCCTCAAACCAGCTCAAAACAAAAATTGCTGTTGAACAATGGAATGGCTTGCTTTTTTCATGTTAATGCACTTATAATTTTCTTTACCTTTGCCTGTGCACGTGGTAGATGACCTGGTCCCAGATAATTTATGTAACTTCCAATTTTTTTCCTGTATCTGCCTGTACAACTGAAGACATTTAAGTGCCACTTCATCATTTATACGACTGAAGAGTTTACTACCACAGGCCTGGCCTGGATTTGATGCAAAGTGTGCTTCTGAGCAAGTTGTGTACGAAACCAGTCTTTATATTGTTAAGTCTTGCGTTCCTCCAGGATGGCAAAGAACTCACGGCTCAGCCTGGCCAGTGCCTCCGATGAGAACTATACTTTCTGCTGGCGGGTCTTCTGTGCCTGGGACTACCTGATCGGGAACCCAGAGGCAGCCGAGAGCAAAGGTGCTGCCATAGTCAACAACATCAGGGTGAGGCACAGGGGACACCCCCACCCCCTCCAGGCCGGTAGTACATTGCCCATCCAGTCCTCCATCATGTCTCCACTTTAATTCAGTGGATCATTATCTTGCAAGGGAAGTAGTGCTGCAATGATGCTGATTTCCCAAAGGGATGCCCATCAATTTCAGCTTATCTGTACTCCGTGTCAGGGTACATGAACAAGAGGCCTCTCGGGTCACTGCGGTGCCCTGCACTTTGCTGAAACGTAATTGGCTCAGTTTGCCGAAACTGCACTTTTCTTCATAATCCTATTATATCGGATATATTTTCATTACAAGTAAACTGTATACTGATTTCATGCAATTGTTTTCTTTTTTTGAAGGAGGCAATCGTTGAAGAACAAGAGAAAAAGAAGGACACGAGCCTGTAGGTTTCCTTCCCTATGTTGTCACCACCTCTGAGTTGTTTTTGAGTAATTCTATTTGGATTGTTTTTCATAAGAACTCAAAATCAGATCTTTTTCTTTTACCATTCTTGATTTAATTTGCGGTAGAAAGGCGGTGCTAATCTGTGTCAAACACAATGATTTTAAGACCTGAAAGGCCCTTCTGTGCCTTCATTACATTTACAAATGGACCGTGTGTCACATGACTGAGTTAACGGGACTTCATTATTGCTCCGAAGTAGAATGACTGCATTGCCTAATGAAGTGGCGTGATACTGTGTCTCCTCCCCCTCTTGTGTCTTCTCCTTTCTCTGGGATGCTACCTCGACCAGGCCTGATTTATAAACCCCAGTCCAGGTTCACTGCAATCCCAAGCAGAAAGTCTGTGTCGGAGATCTCCCTGTCGTATTTCATACAAACTGCTTTTTCCTGCAGCCAGCCACTGCAGCTAAATCACGGGTTGGCGTGTACACCCACACAAGCGTTTAAATGTGTCCTGCCACTTCTGTATTAATGCAACTGCACCTAAGCAGCCACAGTCACTTCCCCCAGGCACTGCGAACACCCCTCATTACATCTTTATTTCTTCCTTTTTCACTTTTTCCATCTGTCTGTCAGCTTGTCTGTTGGTCTTTTTGTCTCAGAGCTCATCTTAAAATATTTCAGTCCCTGCAATCATTTTCATCATTTCCCAGGTAACCTCAAATGAGTTTCCAAATGAAATTTATGACTTCATAAGTGGTCATAACTATCTAATTGGATTCTTCAATTTACATTTTAAGAAAATAACCCTAGAAGACCATATATTTTGTATTGTGTGTAATGGTTATGAACACCTGCGTTACAAAAAATATATACACTCTGGGTTAGCCCCTTAATTAGTTACACCTACACCTTATGCTCCCTTCTGACCCCTGAATCTGAAAAGATGAGGGCTGAAGTAGGCTGCAGGGCTGATGGGAACTGCTTCATTGCTTTCATGGGTGCTGCTATTTATCTGCTGGTAGACCTCTACTGGAAATGATTCCTTCTATCTCATCATGCGGATGCTCAGTTGGGTTCAGATCTGGTGACTGCAGCCAGCTGAATTCAACGTCCTGTTCCTAGAAACATTGTTGACGAGCCTGGCCTTGCTGCACTGAGCATTGTCCTGCTGAATGAAAGTATTCCAACATGGGTATACCGCTTCCATGAAGGACAGCCCATGATAAGCAGTCAGGTTCACCTATCCTGTGCTACGTTGGTATTTGTATCAAGGGATTTAGCATGTGCCATGAAATCATACCCTACCCCACTGCCACCACCCTTTATATTATTGACACCCAGCCAGATCTATCCATTTTCTCCCAGTCCTCCTCCTGTCTGTATGAAACAGCTGAATTTAGGATTCATCACACCAATCCACAAAGTCTTTGTACACCACTCCAACTGCACTTTCTTGATTTTTGCGGACGTAAGAAGTACTTAATTAGATCATGGGTTTCTGTACCAAATCTGTGAATAGGGACACTTGGTTTTGAATGCAGGTATGTGTGCTCTGCTCTTATTTGACTGATTGTAGCTATTTGGTTTTCCTGGATTATGTGTGTCAGTTTCTGTTGATAAACAAGCTGTTTCTTGCTATATAACTGTCAGTGTTGGCATGTTCTTTTAAGGATGGTAGTGGGTCATTCTTTGTACCGGTGACACTTTCATGCATAAAAACTGGTATCAGCGTTTCCTCCTTCTGACACCATGATACTAGTCCGTCAAAGTCAGATTCAAGTCATTTAGATCACTTGGTGTGACAAAAACGGACACAAATCTCTTGGCACTCACATGTTCTGAACACATGATGAACTCACTCACTGAGTAGTCTTTTTCAGGGAAAAGGGGAGTGAACTTAATAAAGTGGCCACTCACTGTATGTGAATTGATTTCTAGTAAGCAGAAAATTAATTATTTCTGTTTTCCATTGAATCAATGTATAAGATTGTAGAGTAATTGTAATAAATGGCATCCCTTGGGACAGTGCAATAAAGCCTTTTCCTTCTTCACTCTGCAGCGCTGTTCTGGTCAGTTTGAGGATCCTTGCAAACATCTTGGTCCTGCTGTCTCTGGCAGGTAGCATTTACATCATCTACTTCGTGGTGGACCGCTCTCAGAGGCTGGAGCAGGAGAAATCAGAACTGACCTTGTGGGAGAAGAATGAGGTTGGAATACACAGCATGTGCTCATGTCCTCTGACACTTGCTCACAGACTACTTTTCATTTGGGAAAGTGACTGATTTTAACCAAATTGCCTTGCAAACCTTTAAGTCCTAAAGTCCTGGTCTGTATGTTTTCAGCCCATAGTTCTCGTTCTATTCTTCTAAGATTAAATCCTGCTCCAATATGCACAAAGAAATAGGATGGTGCGCACCAGACATCATGTCCTCCATGCCTTGTTCTAACCTCTGAGTGCTGGTCATTATGCCCCCAGGTGAGCGTGGTGGTCTCCCTTATCACCATGATTGCACCATCTGCTTTCGAACTGGTAGCTCAGCTGGAGATGTACCACCCCAGGACCAGCCTTCGATTCCAGCTGGCCAGGTGAGGACAAAGTACCACTTAGATTCTCGACATCACAATGACACAAAACTTTCAGTGTACTTCAGGTGCTATTGTGAACTTCTGAGACACTCGGAGGATACTGTAACTCACATAACTTAACAATCAAATGTAGCCGCACACCTGACACTGACATGGGAGTAATATCAATAGTGTTTGCCTTACCAGGGTTTTGGTATTGTACCTGGGAAACCTATACAGCTTGATCATTGCTCTGCTGGACAAGGTGAACAGCATGAGTTCTGCTGTAAGTACATATGAAGCATTTACCATTAAACTGCATCTACATACAGTATGTCATACAGTTTTGAGTCCTGCTCTGATCACGTAACTTTTGTATGAATTTGGAGTTAAGCAACTGTAATGCTATGTTGTCATTTTACACTAGGTGGCACAGATGCGGCTGTTAATTTGTTTTTCTGAGTTTTTTTAAAAATTTCACACTTGGTTGATTGAGAAATATCTGATACAGTATTGAGATTATGTTTTATATGTAATTCACATTAGAGTTTTAGTTTTCGTAAGTCTCAGTATTACGTCATTTAGTATACATTTAAGATGGGAGATGCAAATAATATCATAGCCAGTATATCTTACGTCATTAATGCATCCCTTTGTTGTCAGTAGTATTTCTCTATGCAGTTTAGTCTAATGAGCCTTGTACACTTAGATTCCTGTCAGCCCAGGTAACTGGTCCGACCCCACTGCCTTCCTGGCCACCATCTCTCAACCAGAGGAGGAGAATCTCTCCACCATTGTGCCTGAGATCTCAGAAAGGAGGAACTCAACCGTCAGCCTAACTCTGGAGGTCAACAGAACCACGAGCATGACATCTGCTGTCATAAACCAGACTGCGCTATATGAGTACAACATGAGATCGCAACAAGATCAATGCTGGGAGACATATGTTGGCCAGGTATATCATGACCATTGCAACTTTATTTTAACATGTTGCCTCTTTTGGAAATTTGTTTTAACCATAATATATCAGTAACTTATCTACTTTTGTTGGTACTGGACATGAACAACTATGAAACTCAAGCCTACATTCAAGGAACAATCTTGTACCAATTAAAACCTCCTGGGCTTACGGAAAAGCTACACTAGCATCCTTCTCAAATAACGGTTATTAAGTAGTTTCTAAAAGCATTATGCTGACAGGCCAAATGAAAATATATTGCCTTGTACCAACTGCTTTCTTCCCACAGGCAACATTTATAGGCTGGATGTAGAGACATGCAGTATGATGCATATTTAATAATATGGCACAATGGTCTGGTATAATATGGATCACTTCATTAATCCAAATCTTAGCAACCAATTTTCATAAGACTTAAGTCTAGGTTGGAAAACATTTTTAACTTATGAGACAACAGGGAATAATAACATTATTATCCAAGAAGATTTAAATATCTTTTCATTTCTTGCAGGAAATGTTAAAACTCTCTATTATTGATATGATATTCACGGTGGCGAGCATCTTGCTGATTGACTTCATTCGTGGCCTCATTGTGCGTTACTTGAGTGACTGCTGTTGCTGGGATCTGGAGAGTAAGTTTGTAAGTATTACATCTTCAGCTGTCTCTTCTAGGCTGATTAAGAGTTTTCCCTGAATTTCACCTCTACTGTGTGTCTCTCGACTTATTTATAGCCAGAATATGGTGAATTCAAGATCGCTGAGAATGTTCTCCACTTGATATACAACCAAGGAATGATATGGTATGTGAGGAATTACGGAATGCATTATTGATGAAACCAAATTGGTTCGTGATGCTTAAAAATGTTCCATTGCAGGCTATAACTTCTCCTCATGATGACACGAATATTACCCTGGAGTAAAACGAAACCTTGAGCTTTTGTATTTTGCTGGGATCTCGTGTCCTTTCTGACCTCAGCCAAGAGACTTCAGGCAGCGACAAACATTGGTTTATAATCGTTTCTCCTCAGTAACAACTTAAGCACCAAGGAAGCATTTTATCTACTTCCCCATATTTTGATACTTTATCTCAGATAATATTACGTGCACAGAAAATGGGCTCAAGGCCATCAGCTGCACGATTTAATGTAAGTTTTATTAAGTGGAAAATGCAGTCAGCAGTATTATCATCACAGACGGTAAATCTCTCCTTGCCCTTCCCATTAGGATGGGTGCCTTCTTCTCCCCGTGCCTGCCGGCCTTCAATGTGCTCAAGCTCATCGGCCTGATGTACCTGCGCAGCTGGGCTGTTCTCACCTGCAACGTGCCGCACCAGCAGGTCTTCAGGGCCTCCAGGTCACTGAGCCGCACCGCTACAATTGCTGAATGGCCAACCTGCAGAATGGCCAGCCCTGAGGGCCAAAACATCCCCACCCCGGTTCCCAGATGAGTGAGCTGACTGTTAGTTAACATGGTTATTCGCCCCAGATCTCCAAATGCTGTTTCAGAGTGAATTTAAACTGTACCTTAACCCCCACTGGATTAGTGTTGCTCTTATTTTTTTAAAAATTTCCTAGTCGAAAAACCTCCATGGCTTACTATTCAGTTCTATATTGGAAAAAAAAATATATGCTTTCTGTATCACATAAAATTTTGTCTGATGTGGAGAGAGTATCTGAGAAATTATAGTCAAAGACTGAAAACTGAGAATTCATGTTCAGGTCAGCAGGCCATTTATTGACCGATAAAGTCAATTTAAGCAAGGTCCTTTCCTTACAGAAATGTGTTAAAAATATAATATATATATATATATATATATTTCCAATGTGACTTCAAAACTGAAATGTCAGAAAAAACAGTAGTGCTTGAAATTCCTCATTCTTTCTTTTTTTTTTTTTCTCAGAAACAGTTTTGTTATTTGATCCGCAAATGTTTAGATGGTGTTTAGACCACTTCTTTTTTTAATGCTGTAATTCATATTCACATTTCAGATCCAACAATTTCTACCTGGCCATGCTTTTGTTCATGCTGTTCCTCTGTATGCTTCCTACCATCTTTGCAATAGTAAGATATAGACCGTCGCAACATTGTGGGCCGTTCAGGTAAAATTGCCTTATATATCACATCCCCATTTTCACAAGCCGTCCAAGCATTACACATATAAATGTCTAGCTCAGCAACGTAATTCATATTTCTATTACTGCATCAACACTACAAAGGAAAGTGTTGTGTATGACACAGGCAATGAAAATGAAATTTTAAATTACATTAGAACCAGAGTTTTTAATATTTCCTTATCTCCCGGTTCTCTCCAAGTGGTCAGCAGAAGATTTATGACATCATCTCTGACACTATTGCCAATGACTTCCCATTGTGGTTCAGCACCGTCATGAGCTATGTCACCAGCCCTGTTGTTGTACTTCCAGCTCTTCTCTTGCTGTTGTAAGTCAGTGACTGCATGTTTCAGTTGCTCACATAAAATGATTCTGGTATGCATGTTTTTCGACACCATCAGCGTGTCTACTTTCCACATTCAAATCTGCCTTTGTTTTTCTTTCAGTATGCTGATCTATTACCTTCAAGCAATCGCAAGGTCATTAAAATTCACCAACAACCAGCTCAGAATGCAGCTTCAGACTGTAAGTGCAATTTAGTTTAGTTTTGTTCTTAGGGAACAAAACTGATAATAGCAAAGAGTGACCACAAGAAGCTAGTGCAGTGTTGCTATATGTTGCACAAGCTAACACAAGCATGTGTATTCCGAACATGATTTTTACACTTGGTCATAAAGTAATACTATTTTAATTGCGATTGATAGATTTATTTTATTTGTAAAATTTAGACATTACAATAATTCTGTTTTAGGAACGAACAGAGGACAAGAAGAAGGTTTTCCAAATTGCCGCAGGTAACTTTGAGTTGCTGTTATTGCAACGCTGGCATTTAAGACGGAAAAGACAAAATAACAAATTTGCAGACTCGGTGTGTAGGTAATGCCCTTCTTCTCCACAGCCCGTCTCCAGACTCCCAATGGCAACCAAAAGCAGGAGCAGGAGAGTGACATCACCAGCCAGGAGTCCTCCCTCCGCTCCTCCTCTCCCAGGCGCAATGGCACTGTCACCAACTTTGAGTCCCCGGTCAGGAGGGGTAACACCATTCGCACAATCACACAGTCTGCCTCTCGCACCAGCATCAACAGACCCGCCAGCTCCACTCGTAGTCCTCCCATCCCCATGATACAGAAGCAAAGGCTGGAACACATTCCAGACAGGTGGGTGGAAATTCAACTATCGGATATCGTCTCACTTCAAGTATTCATCAAATTTCATGTTAAATGTCGATGTAATCACAAATCCTCTGCAAACACATATTTCTTCTTGTACTGAATATTATACTTTATTAAAACGTATAGATTAAAGATAATCTTAATTCTTTCTGTATAATTGAAGGCATCCAGGATATCTTGGTGGCGCTAGGGGAACCTCCAGATCAAAGTCCTTCCACCATGTGGCATACAACCCCTCCAGTCGCTACACTGAGAACATCCATTCAGATCCTCTGTTCAGGAAGACTCTTCGGCCCGTGCACCCAGAAGCCTTAGGGATGGCTGGGGTCCAGAGCTTTGGTAGTCGCCGATCCCACACTACACGCTATGTGATAGTAAATGAGCACGAGGCTCGGAAGAAGCTGCTGCGCTCCTCCTCTAGAATCCCTCGCCGCTACTGGCTAGAGGAGCCTGATGACATTGTGGAGCTCTACCCAAGGAACATCAGGAGGTTTGGGAACCACACCTCCCACCGATCACTCCAGCCTCAGCTCTCCGAGGAGCAAGATGAGGACGACATTAGGATCCCGAAAAGAGGCTCCTTTAGCCAAGCCCACCGACCCCGATCTCTGTCTGACCTGCACCAGCCTGCGCGCTTCTACATTGGTGACAAGGCAGATAATCAGCTCTCTATGGTGAAGGACCCCGTCAGAGGACTATACGGGCTACACGGGGAGGATGGCAAGATGGGATGGGAGAATGAGGCATCGCCGTCACGCGCCTACACAAATATTAAGAGCGCCGAAGTACTGAAGAGGAGAGGTGAGCTGCAGGTTAAGCCCAAAACAAAGCACAAAGTGGAGCCGCCTTTGACAGAGTCGGACTCGGCCTCTGTGGCATCCAGCAGTGACCAGCAGAATAGCAGCACTGACCAGTACATACAGGTCATCCACAGCAAGGAGAAATACTTGAAGTCCAGTGGCAAGATGACTAAAAAGAAGTCCAAAGCCAGTATTGACTTAAATGTGCCTGGATCCAATGATCTGGTCTGCTCAAATGTTTAAATATATGTACAGTGCATTTGTTTCAGCTGGTGCTGCTGTTTTGTTGCTGACTGCAACATGTTCATCTTATCATAGCATCCCTAAAAGAAACAAAAAGAAGGATCACTTATCCAAAAGCCACAAAGGTCTGGAGTGTGAGTCTTTATTTAAGTGAAAAAGTGAAAGTGTACTCATAGGTAAAATTTTTGTGCACCACAATATGGATTTAACGTGTGTATCACAAACCCACAGTGCTTTTAAAATACCATAAATAAAAAAATAAATGTTCCTAGGCAGATGTTGATCATATTGCATTCTTTTAGTTCACGTGGTCTCCTCAATCTGATGAAATCCTTCAATTTGAAATATGACTTTAAAGTTTATAAATCATGATATTACATCTGAGTTTGCATGAAAATCGACTAACTAAGGATAGACTATTCTGTAGAGACTAGTAGAATAGACACTAACTCCAACTATTTACATTAATCCACATCAGACCCCCTCAGCGCCATTACAATATAAACCACCAATATGAAATGGTACATTAGATCGAAATTAAAATAAATAAATGAGATCAGATTATGCATTAACGCATATTTTATTTGTGTATATTTTATATGTTAACGGACAAACTGTGACAGAAAACGCAGCCAATTGAAACTCGTCTGATGGGGAAGCGCCTCGCGGGAGGTGTAGTTTCAAGTGGTGGCGCTCTGAGTAATGCAGCTCACCATGAACTACAGGTTCCAGCGTGCACTTCGAGAGCAGAAAAGCGGTTTATATAATATTTATTTCTGTGGGTAAAATGAAAGACATTTAATGCTCATTTCGTAGAAATACTCTTTGAAATTAAGTTTCCTTGTTCGAATTTTCCGGTTCCTTCAGTTTACCACGTGTTTTGCTCATTGTGAAACTGTAGTTGTCCATAAGACGAATAATAATAAAATACGTGGGGAATCTTGGCAGCCTGGCTGGTAAATCATTATTGCATGGCAAATTGTCGGCCATGTAATATTGTGGATCGGTGCGTGTTTTAATGTTTCAAGCAGTGGTGAGTGCGCCCTGTGTGCTGAGCCCTGAGCGCTGGGACGAGCTCAGCTGCGAACGAACAGGTTGTTAACCTAATTTGTCGGGGCTGTGCAGCAGCGGGCGCACTGTGACTGTGACTGTCACTCGCTGACTGTGACTGTCCGGCCACTTGTCTCGGTGACAATGGACTACGAGCGGACAGCGCACGCCGTGGCCGACCGTCTCCTCGGCTACACCAAGGACGGGAGCGGCTGGAAACCCTGCAAGAAAACGGTGGGTCGGCGATCCCATACAAACTGCAATAATAAACGCTCGCGGCGAGCGCAGCCGAGCGCGCGCGCGCCCGCGGCGACACTGGTGTGGCGCGAGGCGCTGATACATACAGTGGTTAAGCGTTTTATGATTTCAGACCGCACGAGCGCGCTTCTACGCGGTAATTTGCGTGTGATTTACGTGACAGAAGCACATTAACATCATGCGTTGTTTTTACTTTCTCTTCTTTTCCTTTTAAAGAACGATGTTGTTGTGTACTGGCGGCCATCGACCGAATTCCCAGGGAATTTGTGAGCACCGTTTTTCTTTTTTAATAAGCTAGCTACAGTCTCTCTAATAACCTGTGTCAGCCTAAATAAACCAAATGCATTTTCTCTGTGAAATATGGAATAAAACATGAACAATTTACAAGTTTATTATGATTTTGCTTATTGTGATCTTTGATGCATTTCCTCTCGATACGTTTGTTTGACAATCATGCAGTTCTGTCCGAGGAGGAAAAATTTAACATTAACAAAAAAATAAATAAATGTGTGCACTTTTGCTTGACTTGAGGGGGTGGACTTTAACTGCCGTTGTCGGACAGGTACAAGGGAGACGGGCTCGTGCGCGGCGCGGTGCGCGCGGTCTGGGAGTGTCTGAAACCGGCGCCCGGCGGCCTTCGGCTCCAGTGGGACCGCAACGTGGACCAGTTCGAGCTCATCCAGAAAGTCAGCGAAGTGAGACTCCGCGCCCAGTCCACCCGTCATCCTCCTCTGCGCACACAGTCGTTTCACCTCACTCAACGGCTGAGTGAATTAAAATCAGAATCAGAATGAATTAAAATAACTGAAATCTCTTGCTGCAAATAATTCTTCTTGTAAAATCTTTTTTTTTAATTTTCATTTTGCAGTAGTAGGATTGGAATGGTTTTTGTCCCTTCCCTAATAGAAGAGGGAACTGTGCCATTGCAGTGCAGTGCAGTACAGTACAGTACTGTAAAGAGTGAAGTGCTTTGCCATGCAGACCCCCTGCCCAAGTGGCAGTCCGCTGTGAAGACCCCCGTGTCTCATTCCTCCACTCACTGCTGTTGTGTGCTTTTCACTGATGCCCAGCACAGTTTGTTTGCCTTGTTTTCCTTACTTTCGTGCAGGATATCTCAGTCTACAGGACTGTAACGCCTTCGGCAGCTATGGGTATTATATCCCCCCGAGACTTTGTAGATGTTGTTTTAGTTAAGCAATATGAAGATGGCACCATTTCATCAAATGGTGCGTAATACTTGGTGTTTTTTGTCACTACTTTGTCATATCTGTTCTTTTTGGATAATCTTTGACAAATATTTTTAACTTGTATTTTAAGAGTAAGTATTTCTTATCATTGATCCTTTTCGCAACATAAGATTTTTGATCTACCTGTAAGTAACAATATATAACCAAAAATGATGTTTTGAAGTCGTGTTGTTTAAAAACCTGGAGGACATCATACAGACGTAACACCCGTTTTTACTGAAAACATGCTAGAACTACGGCTGTACTGAGCATGACAATTTGCCTTGATTGTTGGGTAAAAGCGATTGAATAATAACTCAAAATCCTTGCAAGGCTTTGAACAGTAAATACTAAAGAATCTTTTGGCTGACAGCTCGCCAAAAAAAAGCAACTTTCCACCTTACTGAAAATTCCGAGCCCAAATTATCATTTTTGTTAAACGCTTTGGAATGGATTTTTGAAATGGTTAACATTTAAGTTTAAAAAAAAGAAAAATTATAAGCCCTGGGTTCAGTCCAGTTAGTGTATCAAGTAAGAGTAACGGTGTTATTTGAATGTTGTATCCTAGACTTGTGCTCTTTGTGCCTTGACAGCTACCCACGTAACTCATCCTGGCTGCCCTCCTCAGTTGGGTTATGTCAGAGGGTTTAACCACCCCTGTGGCTGTTTCTGTGTCCCTGTTTCTGGGTAAGTACACTTTGTGACTCATAAAGGTAATCAAAGTTCCTGAGTCTGGGGATAGCTAGTAGTGTAGTGGTTAAAGCTCCTGCCTTTGGGTTCAAAGGTTACAGCTTCAGTCTCCAGCTATAGTACCTTTGAGCTGTGTCTTTACCCTCAATTGCTCTAGTAAAATTACCCAGCTACATAAATGAAAAAATAGTTGTAAGTAGATTAACAGTGTAAGTTGCTTTGGGGGGAAAAAGTGTCAGGTAAATGTGACCAAATAGATGCCATTTCAAGGTTTAAGTGCTCTAAGAAGCCACAGGGGGCAGCAAAGCACCAGTTTTCATTCTGCTGAGGCTCAGTGTTGTAGCTCAGGTTGGCATTTTTCAGAGCAGTTGGATGTGTGCTTAACCATGTCACATCAAACTGTGGTGCTCTCAGGGTCATTGACCTCTCTTTCTCACGTTGCCCTTTGGACCTTCTCTTTCCAGTGATCCCGACAAGACTCAAGTCCTGAGCTTTTTCCAGACCGATCTGGGAGGATTCCTTCCCCGCTCGGTTGTGGATTCTTTCTTCCCAGCCAGCATGGCTGAATTTTACAGCAACCTGAACAAAGCCGTGAAATCTTTAAAAGAACATTAACAAATAGACGCCCTTTAAAGCAGTTCTTTTTTAGTAATTGCACTCCTGCTGCTGCAAGAGGATACCACCATCCAATTTATCTGGACTACTTTTTATAAAACACTCAGCTGCTAGCAAGTAGCCAGTAGGCAATTGTTTCTGTATTCACATATAAACATCATAATTACCTTTACTATGGAATCAAATATAAATCAATATTCTGTAACATATAGAGACAAGAATTCTCTAAAACACAGTTACTTGGTAGCTATGTGCTCAAAATGCATGAATGTGAAATAAGATATATGACGGTAAACTCCCCACTTTCAGTTCTATTACTTGTCCCTGTTTGCATTATTGGCAGTGTGTTTTAGAGAATTATGTTTGAGTGCAGGGCACTTTTTGAGAACATTGGTGTTATAGTGATGAACTGTAGAAATTTGAAATTTGTTGAAATTATTTGCATTTCTGAATTTCTGTGGTAAGCTGGAATATCAGGCAAGATGGTAAAGAGCTCTCAATGAGGAAAGGAAAAATCTAAAGAATAGCGTCGCTTCTATTTAGTCTTGATTCTAGTTTGCTGAATATAGGAAGTGTGTTTGTGGCATGTAACTGTGAACTGTTCTTTTCACACTGTGATGCACGTTGACAGCATGACTCTCAAAACAGTTTCTTTGCAGTTCTGTCTTAGTTTTGGCACTGAAGAAAATATTAATAGGTACTTTAAAGAATCTTAAAGCCATCATTATATTTTTTCTCATTTAATTGCTCACTGTGCATTTATAATTTTTCAAGAAAGTCCCATTACTTTAAAATATTTTTTTCCGTTTCTGTAAAAATAATAGAAGTTCTTTATTATGAATATGAATCTGTGGTAGTTTTGTACTATATATATACCTTTGTGGAAGCTTTATGTAGTAAAGCTTGTGCTGTTTCCCAAAACATCTATAAGAGAAATGTTTCAGGATTAAAATTCTGTTTTCAGAGACCAAATTTAGGTGCTGGTTTTATCTAACAGAATGGTTCTGTTTGGTTTAGCACACCATGTTTTCTTGATTTTAAATAATTTAAAAATGTTACATATCAAAAAATGCTGTGTAAATAATAACCAAAGTCTTAATTATGTTAAACTGAAATAACATGGCATTTAACTGAAATGAAAAGATATAACTTGATTCTTTCATATCTGGACTAAATGATTTAAGTTTTTTGGGTACATTTTTGGGCTTCTTGCTGTTTCGAACATCAAATTAAATAATTTGCAGCTGCTGACGAAAAATACTGAACATGCACTTTTTACCTAGTTGTTATAATTTCTTATTCACCACCATCAGATTTAATTCCAAAGTTTACTAATGCTGTTAAAGGAAAGTCTGTTAAAATTACATTTCTGGATGGTGTAGTGAATAGTGTGTATTTGATGCTTCTACAAGATAACTGGCAGGAAAGAATAGATGTTCTGTCTTGGGATTTTTTTTTTTTTTTTTTACTTTTGTGAATTGAATGAAGTGCAGCCAAGCCTCTAAAACACTAATCTTTGTGAATTATACATTTTACTTCCACTTTGTGTTTATTTGCGCTACACAAAATATTTAACACATTTTCATATTTCTACTTGACCATTTACACGTTCTGCACCTTTCGAGAGGTTATGCGTGATATACTTGTATGTGCATCACATTTAAACAATTCGGCATTTAAATTTTTTACTCACGTGTAAATCCGGATTTGTTGAAATGCGTAATCTGGCATCACCTGTGTTCAATTTTTTTTTTACTGTCCAGAGGATACATTATTGTCATTGCTATTCATAACGTATGCTAACGTAATGAGATATACAGTACTAAAGTAACAGAAGGAGACTAATATCTGACTTTGGTCAGTAAAAGCTAAAAATGATTTAGCAATTTCTTTTGCATCGTGATGAAATGCGGTTAGTTTGTGCAAACTGGTATGTAAAAAACAAAAAGCGATCTGGAAAATTCCACAGCTATCTTCCTTTTTAACATCTGAAAAAGCAATGTAGACAAGTTTCTTCTAAATGCAAAATAAAATTTACTCTTGGTTTTTACTGCAAGTTTGTATAGTAAAGATAGCAAGACTGATGCACTCATTATCAAGTTTCCTGCTGCAGACTGATGTCAACCAATAATATAGACCAATGTCCGCAGTTTGATTTTTTTCCCCCAGGCCTTGTTGGTTGTGGGGTCTCAGTCCAGCAGCATGTGACATGTTCTAACTCAGTCCCCTTCACCCCGCTTCCTTCTGATGACAGCAGTGAAAGGCCCGTCCGGCAGGCCTTTAATGATATTCCAGGCCTCGAACCGCGTGAGTCCTTGCAGTGTGGTGTCCTGAACCTGCTGTATCTCATCACCAGGCTGGATTCCACGCTGTTCTGCAGCACTACCTGGAGGCACATTTCATTTGGTTTTGTCAGGTCTTAAAAAGCAGTTGTGCATGGCTTACATGCTTGAGTACAGAACTGCTATGGATATGGTTTAATTCTGAGTAATATTAAAATATGAAAGACACTTGATTGATGACTTGCAGATGGAAAGTAAAAAGCTCTAATTATCCCTAAACAATAAAAAAGTGACAGGAATATGATATGAAATGTTTTATACATGAGGATAAGTCAAAAACTGTCTACAATCATTTGAATTTGACCATAATTTAATAATTAGGACTCTTTTTGATTTATGATGGTAGAAGCCAAATTTATTGAATCAGTCATTGCCTATATTTCTATGGATAAATAATCCAAATAAATATAGGTAATGGCTTCGTTGATAATACATTTAGCCTGTGAAGGTTTCTTAGACTGTAATTGTTTTATATATTATGTAAAATTAATTTGCTACATTTGTAGTGGTCAGATTAGTGGAGACTGAGTTTGTCTGCTTTGGATGCAGCATTAATATTTGATTTCAAGCATTTTGAAGTGTATTTGCATAAGTACCTGAAAAGACACTTTTAATGACTAGTGCTCTGTCTCCATTGATGGAACCCTTGCCACCTTCCAGGCTGAAACCTGCTCCTCCTGCATTTTTCTCCAGTTCAATAGTTAGAATTTCTCCATCCTCATCTAGAAAGAAAAGGTAAAGGAGTGTATATTATTAATCAGTGGTAGACATATATGGAGTTTGGTATGGATAGATACAGACATGAAAATGAAAGTATACCCTCTTTCAGTAACCTATGATTTTATATCTCAGGAAATAAAAAAAATATCTAGTCCTTATCAGGCAGGTTCGGAGTTCAAGCCTTGCTTGGGGTGCCTTGCGACGGACTGACATCCCGCCCTGGGTGTGTCCCCTCCCCCTTCAACCTTGCGCCCTGTGTTGCCGGGTTAGGCTCCGGCTCCCCGCGACCCCGCTCGGGTCAAGCGGTTGCAGGCAATGACGGACAATGACTGGTCCTTATCAGGCCCTAATATTTGGTAAATTTAATCTCAGGTGACAAACAACACACAACAGGTTCCACTGTTTCATTATTTTATATAACAAAAAATAAGCCGACATGGAAAAGCCATATGTAAAAACCTATGTAAACCCCATGATTCAATAGCTTTAGCAGCAATAACTGAGACCAATTGTTTTCTGTATGAATTTCATGCACCTTCATTCTTAACTTTTCAGCTCTTCAGCTGTAGATTTCCTGCTTTGCTTGTGACCATTGCCCCATCGCATGTCCCAGTTTTGGCCAAGCTTTAGCTGTCTGATAGATGGCCTTACATTTGTCTCTAGAATACTGTGATAGAAAGAGGAATTCATGGTCGTCTCGACAGCAAGGTGCCCAGATCCTATGACTGCAAAACAAGCCCAAATCATCACCTCTTCACCATCATCTTTGATGGTTGATATGAGGTGTTTGTGGTGTTTCTCCAAACACGGCATTGTGACTAATGATCAAACATCTCCACTTTGGTCTCATCTGTCCAAAGGACATTGCTCCAGAAATTTTTTTAATTTGTTCGCATGCCACTTTGTAAACCCAAGTTGTGCTGCTACGTCCTTTTCAGAGAAGAGCGGCTTTCTCCCAATTACCCTTCCATCAAAGCCATACTTGTTCAGTCTTTTTTGATCGTACTATCAACAGCTGTAGCATTTAACACGTTTACTGAGGCCTGTAGATTCCTAGATGTAGTTCTTCCATTCTTTGCTATTTCTCCAAGCAAGGTTCAGCTTTTATGGAGGTGGTAACACTTCTTGAAGATTATTTGTCAAGATCAAGTTCATTTCATTAGCAGCACCTGACAGCTAATTACCTTCTTAATTCTTAAAATGGAAGCAGTACAGTCGTATTTAATTTTGGCCACATGGTTTCAGCATTTTTGCATACTTTTTGTTGAATAACTAATGACATTGTGAAATCTATTATGTGCTGTCTGTTATTTGAGGTTAGATTTTTCAGCTATATACGTTGTTGAGGACCACATGATCTTATTTATGCCCTGATATGTAAAACCTTTGAATTAAAAGAGGGTGGTCTTTCTTTCTCACATGACTGTATATATGGACAAATATGGTATAAAGTTCTAGTGTAAATGTGAGTATACATATACTTACCTGTGCTGGTCGGGTCTGTGGCACTGCTGGCTGCATTGTTGGGGCAGCTTGCGTTTTGTTCACCCTCGCCTGCCTTGCGTATAACCACCACAGCCTGCTTCATCATCCTGGCCTGTCGTAAAGCTGCAGTGGCATCAGCATGCGTCATGTTCTTCAGTGTCTGCCCGTTGACGGACAACACTTCATCTCCCTTCTCTATGGTCCCCTCCTGGGCAGCGAGTCCATTTGGGAACACTCTGTGAACCTGATTGTGGAGGAAAGGAATCAAAGTTTTAAAGACCCACCTCTGCAGTAACTGCCTCTAATATGGCAGAAGCTTCTACAGAAGTATTTAACATAATAAGAACTTCAGTTTAATTTCCTTCCGCTTGTCCTGGGAGGGTCGCAGTACATAATAAACAGCTGATTTGAAATGCTGAATGTGACGTCATAAGTGAGTTTGCTGTGTAAATTTTTCTTTTATGCGGTGTTACTTACAGTGGTTGCTTTGTTCTCAAGGTCTATCCCTCCAGCGATGCTGAAGCCCAGACCTGCTCCCTCTTCTTTGTGTAAAATTATAACATGGATGTCCTCAAATTGCTGAGGGGAACGAGTGAATCAAAAGGAAATGATGTAATAGCGGAAGCAATAAATTGAGAAGGAAATTTTCTTCGGTTCTCAGTCCTACCAGTTTCGAAACAAGCGCATTTTGCTCGCTTTAAAAAAGCAGGTGCTTTAAAAAGAACCATTTAAATATTTACATTTATTGTTATTTTCAGTGCTTTTATATGTTTTTTCCTTAGCCATCTAAATTTACAGTTGTGTTTTATAAAGTGTGCCACTGGATTTGCATTAACAAATGGATCACAGCCTGAGTTCTTGATTAACAGCAGCTGCCAGTATTAACATTTCCAGATGGCGCTATCAGTGTTGCAGTGGAGCACTTTCAATGTGTCATACGTCCAGCAGTGTCTCGTCTGCATGTCTGGGGATTGTATTGTGGAGTGGAGCAGCTGTGTACCAGAGATGACTGTTTTCAGTTCAGCCATGATGGCCAGATGGGACCAGCTTCAGTTCTCCACCCCTTTCCTTCAACTGGGAGCTGAATCCCATCTTTTGAAATATACACTTGTTCATTAACTGCAGGGGGTGCGGTGGTGCAGTGGGTTTGGCTGGGTCCTGCTCTCTGGCAGGTCTGGAGTTCAAGTCTTGCTTGGGGTGCCTTGTGATGGACTGGCGTCCCGTCCTGGGTGTGTCCCCTCCCCTTCTGGCCCTACGCCCTGTGTTACCGGGTAGGCTCCGGTTCCCCTTGACCCCATATGGGACAAGCGGTTCTGAAAATGTGTGTGTGTGTGTGTGTGTGTGTGTGTGGTTCAGCCATTGCTATAATGATCAAGTAATGTTTTCAAAGCAATAAAAGGTGAAAATACTTTGTTTCTCTGAGTTAGGATTGTGCGAGCTGTGAGGACTCCGGCAACGGTAGCAGGAAGTGAAGTCCAAGGCAAAACACGTTTGTTTCAGAGACTCATGCTATTTCTTTCAAACTGATGCAAAGAGCTGTTGTGACATAGTGGATGAAGAAAACAGCCACAGTTGCTTTCTCAAAGCATCTGAAGTTCTTCACGAAAAGGGAGTGATACCATCCTGACTGAAAGTTAGTAGCTGCCACAGGAAATTCAACTGAAAACGGAAACACTACGCAGTGTGTGTGAAAAGAATAAGCCCCACATTCTGGAGGGTGCTGTGCTGTACAACCAGATACTTTTCATCTAACCAAGCATTTTCATTTGTGTTTCGCCAAAACGCTTAATGACTTTGCCTACTCTGTAGCAAATTTTAGATGAACTTGCAGTCTTCAGTGCACCCTGCTTGATGAAAGTCATATGGCACCAACAATGCTACCAGCAGGCCAAGGGGAAGACTTACTTTTAGGGTCTCCTCATCCAAGGCTTGGACCTCCTGGATCATCCTCTCAATTTCCTCAGACGGGATGACTGAAATGACTGACTGTGCACAGCTGGATGAGGAATTGGGGAGGGCACGCTCCCAGGTGGTCTCCTCACCTCTGTCAGATCCTCTCTCAATGGTGCGTTCCCGGAGCTCTGCCAGACTGTGTTCCCACAAAGGAAAAGTTCCATTACACTCCTGTTAATCTCCAGCACTCAGCATTAAGCCTTATTGCCTTATGCTTAGCAATTAATTACCATTTTTTTAGTGGGGGAATGATATATATGAATTTAAGCTGATGTGAATGAGCTGGATTTTGAAATAACTGACTCAAAAATTCAGGGCTGCTTGTAAAAATAATAGAAGGCCATGTTGCAGAAAGAAGAGAACTCAACAATTTTTCTATATTCATTCAGAGCAGGAACTTGACATAGATCTACATCTGAAAGGTTGCAAAAACTTCCTTTTTCTGAAGGTTTTATCTTAGTGCACCCATGCCTTGGTGTTTTCGAAGATAAGCTGAGAAATCTCTTTTTTTAAAGTATTATGCTTATCTATTGTACCAGACAAGGTATTGGGATAGAGCGGAGTGCAGTGCAATTGCAACGGATCTTGGGAAGATTCACCTACCTCACAGAGAATCCCCTTTCACTGCTGTCAACTCCAGGGGACAGGGGGTTGCTTTCTGCCACAACGGGGTCTTCTTGTGGCTTTACCAGCAGGGAGCCTGGAGGGGAATTCCATGGACTACCAAGCCAAAAACATGGTGACTGAGGTAGGGAGCGCATAGAACGGATCAGCGCGTGGGACACTTGGTTGCTGAAGGATAGAATCTTTCCCATGCTTTCATCGTCAAGGGCTCGAGAAGCAGAGGTATCTGAAGAGGAGGAAGTGGTCAGTGGCAGACTCCTTGTCCGTAAACTCGACTGCTTGAGAGTGACATCAGGTGTTTTGAAGGAGGTGGGCTTATCTGAGGGGTCAGTCTGACAGCTGTCATCTGTTGTGGTTGGAGATGAGGTGAGAACATTGGGAGGAGAAGTGCAGTGAAGTGAAGCAGTCTCTGCAGTGGTTGCTTCTGGGGTAGGTGTGACCGTATTGGATGAAGCTTCTGTCACGCACTCTGAATGGCCTGCTGCTGTGCTGGTACTCATACCCACAAATGGCTTCATTGTATGTTGGGTGGCTGCAGGTACAGAGCCCCTCCCCTCATCAGTGACACTGGTCAATGTGATTTCACTGGTCACTGTGAGGTCACTGGCTACTGTATCTTCACTGGTCACTGTAGCTTCACTGGTCACTGTAGCTTCACTGCTCACTCTCTCTTCACTGGTCACTGTAGCTTCACTGCTCACTCTCTCTTCACTGGTCACTGTAGCTTCACTGGTCACTCTATCTTCACTGGTCACTGTAGCTTCACTGATCACTATGTCTTCACCGGTCACTATAGCTCTGCCAGACACTGTAGCTTCAGTAGCTCTGCTGGTCGGTGTAGTTCTGCTTCTTCCACCATTTCCTGTGTCACCTAGACGGGACTTGTCTACAAAAGGGAAGGACGAGGAAGGAGCCAGCCTCCGGGGGCCCTTCTCTGGTGGCTCTGGGCTGGAAAAGGTCTCAAAAGAGTGGATTTTCTGTTTGAAGGACAAATTTGAGTTTGAGGATGTAGTCCTTAAGCTCACTCCAAAGGTTTTCCCCACATCAGACGTGTTTCTGTCTAGGGGTTTGGTAAGATCTTGTCGACCATCACTTCCTTTCAGGCTCTTTCGAATCCACACTGGCTTGGGGGCCACGGGTGGTCCCTTTTTCACATTCGGGGGCTCATCCTCTTTGGCTGCAGAGGGCAACTGGGTTGACTGAGAGCTCTCAGATGGTGCTGAGCCATTGAGGTTTGCCGTCTCGTTGTCCTCAATCATGGTGGCTAAACTGTGGGGTTCCTCTGTACAGTTGGAGATCCTCACCCAGGGGTCCTGTGGCTTGTGGTCCTGGAGCTCCACGTGGGCCTGTCTTCTCAGTGTCGGCCTCTTGCTCTGGGAGAAGACGTGAACGGAAGACTTGGGACCTGCAGAGAGCACAGGAAATTAAATGCTGCTCCAAAGCAGATGCCAAACCATTTATTTATCCTGCTCCACTGTTTAACAGTTTCCATCAACCACTTTGCCAAAAGTGACTTACCTTCATCTGTGCATATGGACAATTGTGTAGATACAAAAGTAATGCTTAATATAATTGACAGATTATGGAATAAAAGGATTATAAATTTCTTTCTACTATGAAAAATCTCTAAACACTCATATCACTTAAGGTTTTTGATATTTCAAATATCTGTAAAAAAAATCTTATCCAGGCAATGTAAACACTTTGTGAAGGTTTTTCTTCCTATATCTGTATTGTTTTAAGAGTCATACCTTTGTGCTTTCTGTCTTCTCTGAAGGAGAGTCCTGCTCGTTCAGAAGCAGCAGTGACAGAAGAGATGTCTGCAGCTTTAGTTCCCTCTGAGAGTTTTTCTGCTGCTTCCTGTAATACAAACAGGAAATAAGATGCTCTAAGCACCATTTGCACCAACCACAGAAGGTATAGTGATGCATCCGCTTGGCTTTAATTTGACATGCATTACTGACATGAGACATAAGCTGCATTGATCTCTCCACGAATTCAGAACTGCAAGCTGAAGCATACTCCATGCCAAGCATGCAGACACCTCAGTGTTATGGGGGAATCACTGAGACGGCTGCTTTGATCTTACCAAGCAATTAAAGATTTGGAATCCACTCATCTAAGTGGATATGATATATAATATTATTTCAGCTGCATTTAAAGGTTTTTTTGGTTATTATATAAACTTCAATCATTCTTTATGTAATTACCATTTAATGAAAAAACATACTCTGTAGTTAAGGAGTAAGAATACACTATTATCTAACACGATTAATTCCTTATAAGGTTTCAGTTAGGATGGAGGTTTGGGTTAGGGGCTTGTTTAGAGGTTGGCAAGAGCTAGATCTAGCATATTCCATGCATTGTTACTTACTTATTACTTTATTAACAGAAGTGCAAGTGACTTCCCATTAATAACTTACAAAGTAAAGCTAAGCAGTATAAACAAGGAAATAATTCATATGGTAGGAAATACACTTTACTTGTAAGGACAAGTATGTTTTTAAAAGGCAATGTGAAAGACAAAGTTATATATCACATTTTAGTCAATAAGCTTTTTTTGTTTTTAAAGAACTTTATCTGCAGTGTTACCCCCATGCACAACTTTGAATAGGTTAAACACAAGAGAGAAATGATTTAACATACACGTTTAAATAGAAACTCTGGGATCTTTTTCAAAGCCATGTATATACTGCAAAAAAACTAGAGGCATGTAGAAAAAGGAACAAGACAGTGTTCATAAGACAATAAGAAAACAGAACATCTGTTCATTCATATTTTTGCATGTGCCTGTTGCATTTTGTAAAGTTGGAATGAGTTTGATTCAGAATTCATGTTCTTGTAAGGCTTCTGGGACCACATTGAATATAACCGTTCAGACCACCCACAGATAAACTGACAACAACTTTCAGTTTTAATAACTGTGCGTTTAAAAGTTACGACATAACAGGGCAAGTTTTCATCATTCATTTTGAAAGCATCCAGAGATGAGAAGAGTTTGTTGAGTTTAGTATTAGTGCTGCTGATGTAATTCACACAGTCTATAAACACTCTCCAGCAGTACTAAACATTCTGCACCATTCTGTAGTTTATTGTTATGCTTTACTCTTTACATAGAATCCTGTTTCATTTTGACCAAGTGCACAGTCTGTACTACACTGACATTTACATTATAGACCAAAACAATTTTGTTTTATTCTTCACTAGTTAATAGAAAAAAGATGGAAAATGCATTATTCTATTAATGTTTGTGATAAAATCATACCTGGCAGCTGGACTGGGAGGGAAGCCAGTCTTCTTCCCTATCTGGGGAATCTCTGCTGGACTCCTGTGAGTTGATGAAAGACTCTGTGTTTGAGATGTCTGAAGCCTTTGAGTTTGTATTTGCCAAGTCTAATGGGTGTTGACTGGGCACTTTGTCAGAGGCACTGTAGGGTATATTGTAATCCTCCACGGGGTAAAAGGGACACGATTTCCCCTCAGGCCAGGGCTCACTGCCAGACACAGGTGACCCTGGCATGGGAATGTCCATACTGTGCACTCTGGCCTCTGGGTCTGGCCTTTGGTAACTGTGGACCAGACTGCAGGAACCACAGAGGAAGCGGTGGTTGTACGTGCTGTCGCTGCAAGATCGAGTCATTGCCTTCTGGCCCCGGCGGCCATGGAGCTGGAGGAAGCTCCGTTCGATGCACTTGTCACACTTCTGCTTTGCGTGCGAGCAGGGAGCGAGCCTTTTTAGGCCTGCAACAACACAGACGTACAGGGGGGTAATTCTGTAAACTTAGCACTCGACCTATTTGCTGATCTCCGTTGTTTCAGAGACGGAGCAAATTAAACATTATGCAAAGAGGGGATGATATAAAACCTCAAAGCACATTTCTCTTTATCACAAATGTCTGGAGTTGGTTCAGTATAAAAAATAATAGAACAACCAGCTACATTAATCACACCGGCGTGGAGTGAATCACTACCTTCCATGCACCACTGGCTCTTATCTTTTTTCATCTTGCTACTTTCCACAGCTTGTGCAATTGCTTCATTCAGCTGCTGTTCAGAGACCTAAAGACAAGGTTTAAAGAACTGTTTATACCCTTGTGACAAGTTGTTTCGCTGCACAGCTGCATGCAGACTTACAGTTTATGAGTGCCACCATATGTAGAAAAAACCTTCAATACCTTTGGGTCAGGGTGCCGGCTAATGATGATGTGAACTGGGCCTGGGCTACACTGGCTCAGCACTGTATAGACTTCGTTCAGAGTCATATTGTAGACCACAGTGTCATTGATCTCAATGAGTTCATCACCACACCTGAGGAAGGTGATTGTGAGAGGGCATGTGGGCTGAGAAAGACACTGGGTGGAATTGATAACTTCATGGCAGAGATTTCACATTGGTTACCTGAGTCGGCCATCCATGTGTGCCACCGAACCAGGTGAGAGAGTGTGGATATAGATGCCAGGACATCCTTCTCCAGAAGGCACGCAGCAAAGTCCAATGCCCAAACCTACACCCATCTCTGTAGGCCACACACATAGCCAGGGGAAATTAGGGTAAAAGTCTTTGGAAAGGTCCGTGTTGCGGTTATAATATACAAATGACCATCTAATTGAACTACAACTGACTAACAAAAGTATGAAAAAGTAGAACAGAAATCATCGTTATGGTCTGATCTTAAAATCACCCCTCTTGAATGGACTTTATAGTGTTTAAAATTGTCTTTCAAATAATTCTCTGTGGAGCAGACTCTTTCCAAGGGCTGGCTTCACATCTCTGACCTTTCTGCAGTGAGATTTCCATCACAATCCGATCCTTGGGTTTGGCAGGGTTAGCTAGGAAACTGCAGTCCCCCATGTCGGCACTGGCCCTGCTGATGCCTGTGCTGGAGCTTAGGGAGCGGGAGCGGCAGAGCTGGGACGCCTGAGCCTGGCTGGTCGGTGCTCCCATGCGCAGGCTTGTCCGCACCACCAGGGTCAGCAGGCCCTTCTTTATTTGCTTTAGATACGAGGAAAACACACACACACACGAGGAAAACAGCTGTTAAATATTGCAATTTACCAAGAGCTCTGAAAGCAAATAAAGGGAGCATGTAGGGATGCTCAAAAACTTGAGTGTTGGAAGCAATCAACTGAAATCCTGGGATGGAGAGAGAGTCCACACACTTACTTTAAACTTCTGCAAAGCATCTTCATGGGTCAAGCCATGCAGAGACTCTCCATTCAGCTCCAGGATTTCATCACCTGACAAAGTTAACTAGGGAGTTAGTGAATGGTTATAATATATCTGAATATCTGGATCAGAAGAAGCAATGTAGAAGTCTCTACTGCACCTTCCTGCAATCTCCCATCAGCTGCTGCTGCTCCACCTGGGAAGATGGTTTTGACATAGATTCCCATGGGCCCACACACACTGTCCTTCCCACCGACTATACTGAAGCCCAAGCCCTGCAAGAAACAGAGTTTTGACTGCTTTATTTGCTTGCACTGTACTTGCACAGAGTCTACTTTTATTTTGTTTTTATACTGCGGAGTTACCTTGCCTTGGCCTTTCATCAGGACAATGTTGCAGATCATGAAGGCTTGTGTACTGCTGCTGGAGTGGACCAGGTGAGCTGAACTTAATGAACGAGAAGGTCTGGGAACAGCCTAGGAAAGATCATTTTTGGGAGAAACTTTAGGGTATATGAGGACTCTTTCTACTGGAGTCATTCCACACCTTTTAAAGTTGCAGGAAAGGCTGACTAACAGTAAAGGTTTATACCAGATGTTAACTTAATTTTCCATTTGATGTCATTTAAAACGAATGATTTTCAGGAGAAAAAAAAAAATTGTTCTCAGCAGTAAACAGACTTTAGTTCTCCTGACAGAATTTGGGAAGTGTGCTGGAGTTGTGCACAAATTTTGTTTTGATAAGTGTAACTACCAAAAATCAGCATTTATGCAATAGTTACAGAATTGAAGAAACACGTGTATGCCTGTTGAGAACACCTGCTATTCGCATAAATGCCTTCATGATGGAATGTAATCAGACTTTAGACTGATGATAGAAAGGCACCTTCGTGGCGTCTACCCTAGCTTACCTGAGCAAACCCTTGAGGAAATTCCAGCTGCTGAGACAGAGACTTCCTGTTTCCATAAAAGCCGGCATTCCCCCGAGGATGGCTTCTGTAGATCTCTGGTGTCTTCAGAATGAGCGAATCCAAGTCACCTATCCAGTAAGGATTTACGCCTGAAAGAAATATTGGTGATCTTACAGGACTGGTTTGTTCACTTCAAGACCTTCTGCCTCTAATTCAGTGCACACATGACATTAAGAAAGATCTGAATCCATGCTTAGATTGGCAATCAAAAACTGTAATCTTGTGAGACAGATATGAGCAATCCAAGTCCAGAAGGTTAAATTCTTGGTTGATCTGTCTGCCTCTGTGACCTACTGGTGGAATTAGACCGTGTCCTCTGATTGGACGACTGGTTATGTGAGCTCTTCTCTGCTTTTTCGGCATCAGAACTGTCCGCAGTCTCCCCGGTTACTTCCGCAATGGGCTCCTTTTTGTACACAAGAAAAAAAGACAGGCAACTGAAGCTTTGATTGTGTCATCAGCTGTCATATTCCACACAAGTTACAGTTCCACATGTGAGCAGGGAGATGCTTGCCTTGAGGCTCACTGTTTTGATCAAGTGGTCTCTTTCACCAAGGCTGGTCAAGAAGTTCCTCTCTTCTCTCTCTGCTGGAGATGTGAGAGGAGCCCCAACACTGACCAATGCAGTGCTGTTTTCACTCGTTGAAGAATCCTAAAAAAAAAGAGATTTTTTTTTGACATACAGAGCAAATAGTTATGCGTATTGAAAACAGGAGGAAATTTTATAGGGTGGATAACAACCCTTGCACTGGTTATCTCCTTCCACTGGATATTTGTCTTGGATTTCCACAGAATCATTAGCTTGGCTAATGTTTCGATTTTGAGGCACGGCTTGAGCAAAAGGAAAAATATGCCCAGAATCAGAATTTCCTCTGCTTTTAATTAATCTCCTTAACAACAGATTTTCCTCACAGAGTGAGGTCCAACGCCAGTTCCTCCTGTGTGCTGAAAGTATTAATTCGTTCAATGCCATCAAACCAGCTCTGTAAAAACAATTGAGAAACAGCTCGATCCAGATTAGTCACGTGTCTGGACGTATTTTCCCTCCTCATCTGGATGTTCCATCTTACATTAAAGGTTTCGGGCCCACTCCAAAAGTCAGGCTTGACTGAGAAAAACTACACCTTTCAGAAGGTTTCTCAATGAAAGAATGCAAAATGCTAAGTTACACTTTGAATACCAGAAAAGTAATTCCACAGTTACAAGGGGAATGCAAATTTCCAAAGAAAGCCCAGCTGACAACTTTATGCTAACAGTTTTGAGTTCTTTGTGTGTGACTCATTCATGCATTTACAATATAGTTATAGCTATGAAAATTTTATGAGGGGGCAGCAGGATAAAAGAAGGCATTTTTTATAATAACATTTTGCAGTGAGAAAAAAATATCAGACTGAAGGGAGAGCAGTAGTATTTTCTGTGGAGAAAACACTGTTCCTGTTACTTGTACTACAACCCTTGCTTTGATTGTTTTTTGAGTAAATAGAGTAATATTCTTCTCCTGTTTTAGAATTGTTCTATTGCAAAGGAGGTGAGCTGCTTTGGAGTCGGGGGTGCGCATGCCTTACATCACTGCAGGTCATTGTATTAGCTGCCCGGGTGACTGGCATCTCTTCCAATCTTTCCTCCGGCTTTGAGTGTCCATTGAGGAACTGGTTATTGGGTGTCACACTTTCGTGCCCAGACAGAAGGTAACTGCTCCTAGAGTTAATGGCAAAACCGTATGATACAATGGATATGTTCATGTTTTCTTGATATGGAAATGTAATATTTTCATTTACAGTTTGAGTGTACATGAATGGAGGAGCAGTGAAATACGAAGCTTCCCGAATAACTTTACCTGTGAACTGCCCCTCCATTGTTCATATGGCATACAGTAAAACGACCATCAGAGGGCCGACAGTTATGATGGCAGGTTTGCACTCCAAGGCCTTCTTCCTTGGCCATGCACATTCTCCAGATACTGTGTCCCTGTTTTAACAACAGTTTATAGAGAAGCATTTGTTGACGGTAAATGACCATGTGCTAAAAGACAGATAACCCTACAAAGCATCACTTTCTTTTTTGAGCATCTATTTGCTGTTTCCCCAGCCATCAGTAAAACCAAAGGAAATATTAAATGTATGAGTAAGCAAGATATATCTGACCCTGGACACTTGTCACCATTTCATTCATTCATTCATTCATTCATTCATCATATGTTTAGTTTATTTACATTGTTTGATGTGTTTGCTTGTTCACTCATTTATTTGCTTCATAGCTTCCTTTCATGCATGCTTGATCATTCATTCATTCATTCATTCATTCATTCATTCGCTGTAACTGCTTGACCAATGCAGTGTTGTGCCTGTCCGGACCCTATCCCAGAATTCTCATTCTGGATTTCTTAGCTTTGAATTTGGTTGTTTCTGAGCATATTTTATAAACTGTAATTTTCGTATACCAAGGGTATGGCTTATTCTCATTCATAAATCCATCATTTAAAACCATTCTGTCCGAGTGTTGTATGCACAGTTTCTTGTATACACAATCTGTATACAACCTTTTTTAATTTCAAAACTAGCTGTCCACCACAGGAGTGTGGGGTGGTGATCTGTTGATCCAGAGGCTGTAGTCACTTGGCACTCAGAGTGCCAGTATGCCATCTCTGGAATGCTTTGCAAGGCATGCAAAAGTCAGCCGCACTCCAGTGTCCCAACAATACGGCTTTTTCTGCGGGACCCGAGTGGGCGGAGTACTTTCTAGCGCTGGAGAGCACTGCAGCATCCAGAGCATGTGATTATGATTCAATTTACAGAAGAACTACAAACACAAGGAACAAACCAAAGCAGCTGCCAGGTTTTTGTATGTGTAAACAAAAAACAAGCATATTTCTGTCCTCTTCCACATGCAAGAAATAAAGAAAAGAAAATTTCTTTTATACAGTCCTCATCATGCTCTTCTGTAATTATGGTAAATCCGAATTAAAACTGAATACTGGCATTCGCTGCATATAAAGTTACATCATTGAGCCTAAAATGTATGTTGCATGTAAATCTAAATAAATAGGTTGAAGCTGTGCAATGTGGAAATATCTGATGTTGTAAACCGTTTCGCTGTATTTCTCACTCTTGGTCCCGAACCGCTTAGACCGGTTCCGATTGAATTATATAATTTGACTGTATGAGGAAAAGATCTGAAAATTGTCAGAATTCCCATGAAGTTTCACAGCAAAACTACTGTGCACATCTGGCATAACAGAGGCGCACATATGCATATTGAGTATTTGCTATCGCTGGAGTACAAATTTACCCTATCGCAATATGAGGGACAAGTTCTAGTACAGATGTGCTGTAACACTGTCACCATCACTAGGACACAGAAAGCGCAAAGACTCACTAAAATGAGCGTACCTTAATGGAGAAGGTCCTCCTCATGCCCCTCTTAGGATTGCTGAGGACCGCAAGTGGGCGTCCTTGCGGCGGCTTCTGTGAAGACACCGTCCGCCCAGCAGAGGATAGAGCTTCCTCGCACTTCCCCCCACAGCTCCTCGGCTCCCCGTCCCAGGAGCTGCCGTATTTCTCCTCAGGGCTGGAGCCATCATCGCTGGGCAACGTGTGGCACAGGATGAGAGACCTAGAGATGAAGGCGAGCTTCCTGGAACCGTGGCCGGCTCTGCCTGGGGCAGCTCGGTGCTCCATCCTCCTGGCCGGGCCATTCGCCTTCCTCTTGTGGTGGGTGTATCGGTGGGGCATGTCCGCTGATGGATTCCTCCCGCCCTGGCCGCCTAATGGAGAGGGACGCTCTGCAAGGCAATTAGGAAATTCAGTTAGGAATCCTGTTTCATAAGTGTTCTGAGAAACTGCTGAGGCAATGGACTAGATAAAAGCTCTTTTCTTCCCTGGCCTGGAAAAGGCATGCTGCCTCATGACTCGCGTTTGATTCCGTTCCTGGACGTGTGCGGCGCACAGCCTCCTTCTACATCTGTGGACAATCAGTTCTGACCCCTAAGTAGGATTTTTTTCAGCAAGGACGCCAACGCTAAGATTGCTTATTGTTGTATTGGGGAAAACAAAGTGCGGGAATCTGGTGTTTATTATGCTTATGGAGGCATAGTAGACTGACCCTTCAGTGTGAAGGTCCCCTAATGCATTATGTAGGATGTGTGGAGAAAGGCTTTTTATGGTGAACTGATGTATGTATTGACCACAACTTTGCTGGTGTGGAAGTGCGGTTAACTAGTGTACAATATCGTGATGGGTTGTGTGTGTTTTTTTTTTGGGGGGGGGGTCTCTTCGAGCTCAAGTGCAATGCACTTTAGTTCTTAGCATTAAAAAGACAAATTACTGCCTCTATGATGGCAAACAGGACTACAGATTCTCCACGGAGTAGAAACTATTACCAGCTCAAAGCCCACCATTCCACCCTTTCCTTGTTATAGCAGTGTGTGATTAAATAAAAGTCCCATTTAAATAAAACATCTTAGCAAAGCTCAAAAAGCATCAGTTAAGCCCCAGCAGCAGATGTTCAAATATTAATTACAAAATCTATTTTTCCAGAGTGGCTTTGAATTTATTTTCCAGATAGACAGGGCTGTCAAATCAGAATTACCTACAACCACCAATTTCACAGGAGTGCTGTTAAAGAATTAAATCCATCAAAACAGAACCTGCTTACCTTTACTGAAAACTTCCAGATTGTTGTGTTTTAATGCAGCTCCGACACCGTTTATATTGCCTGAGCTTCTGTCTTCTTTGGCACAATATTGCAGACACAAAAGGAGCATTATTTCAGATCCCTAGTGCTGCCACATTAAGTCAGCATCTCTTTAAGACTTCCTACGCTCACTGCACATGGCCTTTTCTTCTCGGACCGAGGGAAGACAACACTATCCGCCTTCAAATGCCACCAAATATTTCTCTGTCAAGTGAATAATGCAACACGTTGGTGTGACTGATGTAGATCACAAGTCCGTCGGGAGTTCAGCACCTAAATTCATTAACTGATCCGGTATAAACCTTGCTGTCACTCAGCTGGGGTTCCAGTTTCAAGTTCTATTTGGTGCTGTGGGTCTGTTATAGCCTACTGTTGTTTTTTAAGAAGTCCATGTACAGCGAACGCAGCAACTGTTTTTTCAGCTGAAGTGAATTAGAGCGGCTCGTCGGGCCGACGTTGCCTGGGTCAAAACAATCATGAGTGTGTCTGAGCCGCCTCTGCACCACACGGCCGGCTCTGCGGGCCTTCGGCGAAATGTCACAGTGAGGTCCTGTGTGGTAGCTGCCGCAGCCGGGTCCTATCACAACTATAAATCTGCTAAACGGGTCGAGTGCATGACATTCATTAACTTCGGCTTCCTGCCTCACGCTGTGTATTGTACCTGGTTCCAACGCCGCATGATGGACCGGAGAGAGCAGGCAGAAGTAGTAACTGTGCATAAAGTGTTAATGCGGTATAGTAGTATTACTAGCATTGTGTAGCAGTAGTAACAGTGTATGTTGTCCTCTATGTTCACACCGTGGTCCCGGAGAAAAGATATTTCACTCCTGCGTATGTCCGAAACATATTGTGGGAATGACAATAAAGTTGACTTTGACAGATAAAGACCTATGAGAGTATGCCGTGCCCAGTTGCAGCGCATTCTGCTCACAATCCTCGCTGTCATGCATGCAGTGTGTCCTGCAGTGTGTCCAGGGATCCTGTCCACTCCAGTAGGCAGAGCATGAAGGTGCTTTCAGGTGGCTTTTGAGCTCACCTCCCCTCTGGAGTGGGTAGAACCTAACCCACCGGGCTCCACGGTGTGCTGCCGTACACTGGTTAACCCCCCCCCCCCCCCCCCCCCCCAAGGTTTTAACCATGCGCCAAAGTACACTTTTCACTGAGCACCGCCCCCAGTTCTCCTCGGGTCGAAAGAGAAAAGCTCACTTTCATTCTGGTTAGTGGCAAAATGACTGTGACTTTCCCTTGAAACAGGCGGCTCTGCTATTGATGTCATGGCAAACAACAGTAAAAATGTTGTTTTAAAGACCTTTGCCAGGTCCTGGAAAAAAAACAAATCCTTGCTTTCAGTTCCACTAAATGATGGGCTGGCAGTCTGGAGTTCAGGGATGACTTAATGGACAGTCCTGGAGCACTTTTAAGACAGCAGGGCTGCTACTGCCGTGCTTCCGATTTTATTCGAGGCTCTCGTGTTGCAGCTGAAGCAGGGTATCCTATGTTGGATCTGGAACACTGACGTCTGGGAACAGTCCGTAATGAGGTACAGTTCTTTAATTGAATATCCCCAGCACAGATGAGCAGGAAATGATCATTTCACTGTCATTTGCTTCCTTGAAGACTACTTCGCTCGAAACTGGGAAAATTTTTTCGGCCCTTCACGGCTGTTGAACGGCTGCTTATTTCCATGCTACGGAGCCTTCTGTCCAACATTTGCTAAATCTTTTTCAAGCCAGAATGTGTTCCATTTCGCAGTATTGTGACACACAGTTTGCACATGTTTTTGCAGCAAAGAACGTTTTCTGCAATGCTTTGTTCAAGGATTCGTACGATAAATAAGGCTGTTCCTATTATTCCAAGGCCAAAGGAATATCACCAGAAGTATTTAAAATAAATAAATATTCATAAATGAGCCCCAGCTGGAGGCAACAGGAGAAAGAAGCCACTTTTACACACACCTGCAGAGGCTGTATACACATGGATCAGGGAATGTTTGCTAATCCAAACAACGTGTATAGTGTCCAGATGGCTAATCTTCACCGGACCCTCTACTGTACTGTGTTTGTAGTACAGCTGTGGTTCATACCTGGGCAAAGCAGAAGAGACTGTGACCAGGGTGAGCGCCGTCACACCTCGACACACTGATGGCACGGCAAACACACAGCGTGTCTCTGTCCACCCCATCATTGGGTATTACAGCCACCTCCATGCCTTCAGCTTCTTCTAATCTAGGCTGGCAGAGGTTTCCTTCCTTCCTTGATAGTGCAGCTTTTGTTTCTGCGCATGGTTTCCATAGAAAGGCTCTATCAGTGGCTCTGCTCCAAGCTCTCGTTTTGTACAGATTTGCATCCTTGGTACAGCCAACATACGCCAAGGAGAAGATTTCCCCTTTTCAGCAGCCAGACACTCAGTCAGTGTTTTCCATGGAATAGTCATACACCGTTGTGAAGAATTTCGAGATAAATTCCTCTATGGATTGTTGAGCGTGCAGGCTGTAAATAGAGCGTCGTCCAGCTCCGAGAGACAACCTTGCACAGCCAGGTAAATATGCATTTTCACATAAAACTTAAAAACTTAAAGCCGATAAAATTGTACACCTCATATATTAAAGAGATTTTTCTTGTTAACCCTAACTACTTGAATATAGCATCAGGTTCTAAAATTTAACTACCAAATAGTTTCACACTGAGGAACACAGCCCAGGAATCAAAACTATGCAATATATCCCGACAGGCCACTCGAATAGGAAAAAAGGCAAATTCACTTACGGATACTGATCATCCTTTGCAGAGTACAGGATCCAGCTTCAGAGCACAACTTCAGAAGAGGCTGGGTTTTAATTTACCTCATTCTTCGGACGGCTCCTCAGGTGGGTTTAAGCGTGCTGCTTCTTTAGGTGCTGAAGGCACATGAGAGTCCAAGCCCTGCTGCTCTGCGTGGAATTTTTTCCCCCCCCCAGAAGCCAGTGCCAGAACATTTCAATGATTTAGACTGGGCACTTGTAACTACCGCTCTCTCCACCTCCTTCGGAGCAGCTGGGAGCACAGAAGACGTTTCACAGCACTAGTTACCGAAGGGGAGCCTTTTCCTGTCTAGTGAAATTAGAGTAAAAAAGGCACTTAACTTTCCTTGAGACTTTGTGACCTCACACCTACTTTGTGTTCAAAGGCTGCACTCTTTATGCGATTGTCGGAGAACGATCGGGTACCGTACGTCTGTCAAGGGGGGGGTGGCTGCGCGAGGATGAATGCATTCTTTATTCTCTATGCTTCCCAGGACATGTTTATGCCCCATGCAGTTACAGCGAGGCATTTGACTTTCTTACTATTCATCTGGGGGTTGTTGAAGCCGCAGCGTTTCAGCCTGTTACACATTGGACTTTAGAGAACTCAGCGGATTTTCCTCCATTGTTTTTTCCCCTGCAATACTGTGTTGCCTAGTCATAATAAATTACAGCAAAATATTAATGGCACGAATGTCATGAAATTTTCTCATTAGTACTCATGTGTTCTGATGAATCCACTGGGTTATCGCAGTAGCTATAGTGCTCAGCTCTTGATCAGGCTTCTCTAAGTCTTGGCCTGTAAGTAATAAATTGAGTAACACATTTAGTTAGTGAGTTTATGATTTTTCCAAAAGAGTCTCATCCCAAAGATGGACCCATTAGTATAGCCCGGTAATTTTTACTGCATCAATGTAAGGTAGCGGGATTCAAACCTGAGTCCTTTAAAAGCAGGGTAGCAGCTGTAACCACAGCGTGCTGTCACACCATAGCCAACTCAACATGAACAGCAGCAATACAAGTGATGCATGTTTTGGATTGGGCTACTGGAGTGCGACCCATTAACATCACCTCCAGAGTACGCTGACATGAGCGTAAACCCTAATCACCTTTTTCCCATTTATGCTCACAAAAATTAAATGCAATTTGAAAGATAATTTTTTTTTAAATTGTGAACTGGTGGTCCTTATTTGCCCTTTGTTCCACCTTGGCGTAGTAGTCATCTACCGGGTGCTGGAGCTCGTGAGCGGACAGAGTGGAGAAGCGTCACGGTCATGCCCACATGGGGTTCATTCCAGTGAGCTTCTAAATGGCCTTGCTATTGCTGGCCTGAGTCCTTTGTCTGTTTATTTATCTATCCAGAGTGGATGCAGTCCTCCCCGCCCAGGGGTCAGGACTAAAGTGACTCCAAGCAGGGGCGGCAACACAGAGGGCTCAGTGAGGATGAGGCCTCCAGCCCTGAATACAGCTAGTGTGGGGCGTTGTGCGCGGGCCAGGAGGGAGTCCCAAAGCAAACAGGGCTGGGACTGACCCGCCGTTATACTGCCCTTCTGAGACCGTGGGGTCCCGAAACAGAAGTCGCCCCTCAGAGACGAGGCCTCCCCATACCCCAGTACCCTCTGTGTAACACTTTAACCTGTCCGTGTGCTGTAGGGTGTTGTCTGAGCGCCTTGATAGGCAGGGAGGGTGCCGTTCTGCAGTAAATACAGTCATTGTTCAAGGGCCCTCCCTGCCTTCGTAAATAGCATGATTGCTGAGCGATGGCCCACCCCCACGCGCAGTGGCACGCTCCCAGACCTGTTCATGAAAGGACTCCCTTCATTAGCGCATCCCTTCGCAGCGCGCAGAGCCCTGGGCGCGCGGTGAGCGCGGCAGCGTGGGGCCGCACCGAGGCACTTTCCCACCACATCCATTTTGCGCACTTTTAATAATGTATTATTGTAAGAAAGGTCTCTGCAGAACTGGCAAATTTGTCAGAGGATGACGGCCTTTGCCGGACCTCTTTTATTGCATCGTAAAGCCACACAAGGTCTCCTTATTGAATCCAATCACCTCCCTCCCCCTGTTCTCACTATTTAGCGTAGCAGTATGGGATTTAGAGAAAGCGATCATTTTCCACATTTTGACATGCGTTGAAAAAACCATGTCTTTAAAAGCATTTACCGTGTTAATGAAAACACGAGGAGGGAATCAAGCTGTAAGTCATGTCACTCTTACGTGGTTTCCCTTTTCATTGCAGTGCACTTCTTACATGCTGTGAACCTTCCGGCGAGAAATTCGAAGAACGGTGAGCTGTGTCTCCCTCTGCTGGAAAGTCGCACGTTTTCAGCTGTTACCTCCATCTACAGCCTGACCAACCACATCTTCTCATCATGGGTGTAACAACCTGTCAGGTATTGCGAAACCGAGAAAAAAAAAATGCTGGAAATAATAGTCAGAAGAGTTATGATCCCAGGGGGTGCGGTGGCGCAGTGGGTTGGACCGCAGTCCTGCTCTCCGGTGGGTCTGGGGTTCGAGTCCCGCTTGGGGTGCCTTGTGACGGACTGGCGTCCCGTCCTGGGTGTGTCCCCTCCCCCTCCGGCCTTACGCCCTGTGTTGCCGGGTAGGCTCCGGTTCCCCGTGACCCCGTATGGGACAAGCGGTTCTGAAAATGTGTGTGTGTGTGTGTGAGTTATGATCCCATCCTGGGAGGTCACTGGGTTGTTTAACTAGTGAGGGATGCACATTACACATATAGTGGGTGGCACAGCGCCTGGGTGGTTCGAAAGGACATGGTTTCGATCCCCTCTCCCTGTGTCTGTGTGGGTTTCCCCTGGGTGCTCTGGTTTCCTCCCACAGTCCAAAGACATGCTGCTGAGGTTTTTTCATAGTGTGTGAGTGACAGAGAGAGTGTGTTCCACTGATGTATGGATGAGTGGCCCATTGTAAGTAGTGCATCTAGCAGTGTAAGTTACCCCGGTGAATAAGGTGTGTGGGTTGATAACAGTACATAGAGTTCATTGGAAGTCGCCTTGGAGAAAAGCATCTGCTAAGTAAATAAATGTAATAGTCTACATACAACAAAGACCAGCAAATCTATTGTTATATTTAGCTGATATTTCTCTCCAAAGCAACTTACAGTGTTTTGCTAAATATAATGACTTACCAATTTATACATCTGATTAAATTTTACTGTGTCATTTCAGGGGAAGTGTAAGATACTACAGCAGGAGGTGAGATTAGAACCTGTGTCCTTTGACTCCAAGGACTGCACATGCTAATAAAAAGAACAAAGCTGTATGAATAAAAAATTTTCTATAATGTAGTTTAATACAAACTAATCTCTCAGACAATACTCTTTACTCAGCCTTTTACATGTCAGTAACTGATATTCATAATCTACTTACTGTTTCAGTGACCTGACCTCATTATTTCCTAATATACGATTATCTCACATTGTCTGAACTACTTGTCCCATATGGGGTCGCGGAGAGCTGGAGCTTAGCCTGGCAACACAGGGCAGAAGACTGGAGGAGGAGGAGGAGGAGAAGACACACCCAGGACGGGACACCAGTTCGTCGCAAGGCACCCCAAGCAGGACTCGAACTCCAGACCCACCAGAAAGCAGGACCTGGTCCAACCCACTACGCCATCACACCCCACTACAATCATCTAAGAATTTTAAAATGCGGTTCAGATGTGTAGGTACCATCACTATAAAGTATTTCATTACAATGTGTTTTAATTCACTACAAGGAAACGCTGCTACGAAAAGTAGAAACTTTCATTCCTGTTGCATCCTTCAACTGAAAAGAAATCATTTGTTCAATCATTGCAAAAAGTGCATTTCATTGTTTTTTCCTAGGAATTAATGTATGCAAATTGTAAGTGTGAATAGACTATATGTCAGGAAAGAGAAAAATTGCTTTGATCAAATCTCAATTTTGTGACGAGAAAATAAAAGTCATTAGGTGTTTCGTAATGATAAACATAGAGCTGGATTGCACAAAAAACCCTCTAGTGGCATAAGTAAAAATTAACAAGAGAAATCAGTGGATAGCTCAGTACAACATGTGAGCTAAGGCTCCTAAACTAAGGAACAAATATACAGTATGTTCTGGCCTAAGCACATCCTTTGAAAGTGCATTGAAATTTTCCCAGGAAATACACACATTGTCTGAAATCACTTGTCCCAAATGGGGTTGCAGCAAACCGGAGCCTAACCCAGCAACACAGGGTGCAAGGCTGAAGGGGGAGGGGACACACACAGGACGGGATGCCAGTCCATCACAAGGGACCCCAAACGGGGCTCAAACCCTAGACCCACTGGAGAGCAGGACCCAGTCAAACCCTGCTGCACCACCGCGCCCCTTCTCCCAGGAAATAATCAAGTGAATATACTCACCGCAATATACTAATCTTACCATGAGACTTTCATAACGCTTTGATGTATACCGGAAAACAGCAGTTACTTTCTCTTCAAAGAAATGTGTCTCTGTGAAATAAGTAAATTAATCAAGTAAACTCCTGCATTTTCTGAAAACTGGGTCCAACGGGCCAGCAGTACAGGCTGATTCCTGGGACGACATGGGGGGAAGACCACCAGCATGGTCCTGTTTACAGAAACAGGCAGTAGCGTCAGCTTTCACAAGTTCACTTGTTACCGTGTTTAGCAAAGACTCGGATAAAACGTACTTTGTTTTAAACCACACGTGCCACAGTCACCCACGCATGTTCTCTGTTATGCACTTCAGCTTTTCCTTTGAAAAAAAAACATCCAGAAGAGCAGCGCTTAGATGCAGCTCAACACTCGAACCTTTTGCGAAATGACCAAGCACGGTAATGGAACGTGATGTGTTCCAACCATATAGAGCTCAGGACAGAGACCACGGCGGCAGGTTCTGCAGGCTGCGAAACTGTGCCCCGTACCACAACTTTAACTGAACCATAGGAGGCTGTTGAAGTCCCTGCGAGTCACACACACACATTCTGTGTTGCAGGCCTTGGCCTCTTCGTCCCTGGGCAGTGTGGGCGTCTTAATGACACAGGACGTCCTACTTTAAGAACAATGCAGGTGCAGCAGGGATAGGAAAAGGTCCAGTGTCCATGCGCAGGGTGTTCCTCCAGCCAGCCACATGTGTCCCCTCTGAGGGCAGCGGATGAACGCCTGCCCTGTGGCCCACTTCTTTGACCGCTATAACACTCACGGGCAGGATAGATAAAAAAAAGACAAACTCTTGGTTCACATTTAACTGCCTTTCCTTTCTGGTTGAACTACAATGACAATGAAGGAAGATCGTTCCTCGTTTTCTCTTTAACGCCACTGACTTCCAAATGTAAGCTATTAAAAATAGATATTGATGAAGGTTCTCAGCATAGTTTTGTGATTTTTACTTCTTCCTAAAAGGGCACTTTCTGTATCCAAAGTCAGAGTTGGAATGTGTGGTACTTTCATGGGGCAAATTGAGCAGTGAGCTATATAATCAGCATTTTTGGTGTTCTCGCATGCTTCTGTGAGAAAGTGCAGTAAAACAAGGGTAAGACTCAATCATGCTCGGGCAGCTGAAGGTCAGTGACACGAATTGTTCTGGGGGCTGCTTTTGTTAAATCACTGAAGATGCTGTGCTGAATGCAGCCCCAAGGGGATGGTCCATTGTTTACTCTGTTAAAAGAGGAACTTTTACTGTGATTCATTTAAAACAATGAGTTCAAAGGTGGTGCTTCCTTGTGTGGGCTCAGCATTTCCAAGACAAGGCACGGTAAGAGGTTGCTGGTTTGCTCTGCCACTGTGCACGATTATTGCGTGGCGAAAGGAGAAGGGCTGGACCAAGTCCTGACATTTACATTTGTCCCTTTAGCAGAAACTTTTTCTCCAATGTGATGTACATCTCATATTAAATGCAATGTGTGCATTACATTAGCAGGAAGAGTGACATAGCTGCAGACATGTGATTCATAAGCACAGTGAGTTTGTTTCTTTCCCAGTGTTCATCACATGAGTAGCTGCATAAAACTTTATCCGAATATAAACTTTATCCGAGTATGAACAATTTCTAATCACCTTCCCAGTAATATTTTTTTAAACCGTCCACTTTATTAGGTAGACCTGTTCAGCTGCTCGTTAACGCAAATATCTAATCAGCCAGTCACATGGCAGCATCTCAATGCATTTAGGCATGTAGACATGGGCAAGACGATCTGCTGAAGTTCCAACTCAGCATCAGAATGGGGAAGAAAGGTAATTTGAGTGACTTTGAACATGGTATGGTTGTTGGTGCCAGACGGGCTGGTTTGAGTATTTCAAAAACTACTGACCTACTGGGATTTTCACGCACAACCATCTCTAGGGTTTACAGAGAATTGCCAGAAAAAGAGAAAATGTCCAGTGAGCGGCAGTTCTGTGGGCAAAATTCCTTGTTGATGCCAGAGGAGAATGGCCAGACTGGTTCAAGCTGATAGAAAGGCAACAGTAACTCAAATGACCATTCATTACAACCGAGGTATGCAGAAGAGCATCTCTGAATGCACAACACGTCAAACCTTAAAGCAGATGGGCTACAGCAACAGAAGACCACACCGGGTGCCACTCCTGTCAGCTAAGAACAGGAAACTGAGGCTACAATTTACACGGGTTCATCAAAATTGGACAATAGAAGATTGGAAAAACGTTGCCTGGTCTGATGAGTCTCGATTTCTGCTGCGACATTCAGATGGTAGGGTCAGAATTTGGTGTAAACAACATGAAAGCATGGATCCATCCTACCTTGTATCAACGGTTCAGGCTGGTGGTGGTGGTGTAATGGTGTGGGGGATATTTCCTTGGCACACTTTGGGCTCCTTAGTAGATATGAGACATATTAGCAGTAACACCTAGTCTAGTGAAAAAAATAGCCTCCAAAACTGACAGGCAACATTGGCACCTAAACAGTACACAGTATGTGTATTTATGCTGGAGGATTTCAGTAATGGTGTACATACTGATTACTCTTGTGAGCATGATACATTTACATTTACATTTACAATTATTCATTAAGTGGGGGTGTGGTGGTGCAGCAGGTTTGCCCTGTGCCTGTTCTCTGGTGGGTCTGGGGTTCGAGTCCTGCTTGGGGTGCCTTCCGACGTCCTGGGTGTGTCCCCTCCCCCTCCAGCCTTGCGCCCTATGTTGCCAGGTTAGGCTCTGGCCCGCTGCGACCCCTGCTTGGGACAAGCAGTTTCTGTGTGAGTGATTATTCATTAAGCAGATGCTTTTCTCCAAAGCAATTACATCTCACAGAAAATACAATGAGTGCATTACATCAACATCTCTACAAGCACATCTTCAAAGTTTCTGAAGAACCCGGATATACGTTTCCAGCCGTAGCTATCGGCCCGTTATTCAGTCCAGAGCTGAGATCGGGCTCAAAAGCAGCCCAAAGAGATAAATATATTAACCTCTGGTGCCTCCTTAGATCTCCTTCAGCCTTAATGTGTTTGGGTAAGTGACTGTGTGTCAGGGGCTGCAGCGGAACGTGCCGCCTCCTGGTCTCCTTGTTCAGCTGCTATGAGCTCTGAGGGCTGAGCATCTCGAACCCACGTGTGTTTGACAGCAGCGGGCCATCTTGATGTTCAGCCATTTTAGAGGCTCTAACAGTTAGAACAGAAGCATGTTTTGACAGTCTGGGAGTATCACGTGTCACCAGGCAGACGCTCTTCCTTGCTGGATGCAGGGTTTGGCCCACTCAGGGGTGGTCCTGTGAACAGCTGCTCTGTTTGTTTGTGAAGAGCTCACAGAAGCCATGCAGTAATGTAGTGCTATAACATCAACACAGACCCCTTTATCACAGGGTAAATGTAAAAGTGCAGCATAAAAGCAGAAATTGGTCGATAATAATAATAATAATAATAATAGTAAAACACTGTACTTTGATAGTTAATTTAATTCTAGCGAAATTTTTGTTCAACCCCAATCCCATATGCAGAAGTATAGTATGTTTAGGTAGAGAGCCGATTGCATACATAATGTATACATATTAGTTTGATACATCTGTAATATGCTGTCAAAATATAAAATCAATGCCTCTGTATGGGATTTTTCTTCAAACATTTATATTCATTATTAATTATGACCCAGATGACCACTGTTAGGAGTTTCTTTATAGATGTGCACTTGTTAAATGTCAGCCCTGTGTGTTTTATGAATGCAATTGCACGTGACCTTTCTGCATTGTTTTCCTTTCAACACAGGTTTGGCCATAAATCCGTAACCTGTGTTCCAAAGATCTTAGAACCCCGCTGAAGCTGGTGGCGTAGTGTGGAAAGAAAGGTGTAAACTGGTGCCGCAGATAGGCGCGGCCTGTATGCGGTGGTGCGCGATGCTGACCGGCGGACATCCAATACGTTATCTTCACGGAAACCCATCACCTCATCTATAAATGATGAAAGGAAGACTGCTCACTTTTCATCTCAGTGTCCTTTTACATCTGACACCGGAATGACTTTCGCAGGCAGATACATTTTGTCCAAAAATGAATCAAATTACAGCTAACACTAAAAATGTTTGAAGCATCTGAAAAATCATATGAAAAATACAGTATCTTATGCTGAAATACCGCAGGAAGATACAAAGTGATAGAGAAATGCAGACGACAGCTGGCTTCTTTGTCCAGGGGGTAAAAGATCAGGTGACCAGCTAGCACATCGCCGAGCCTTCGTTCAGATGTAGCGTATCTGTGCGAATGGCGTATCCCTAACGGGCACGAGCGCAGAGCCGTAAACGTCTGACGAATTCACCCGAGCGCCAGCAAGAACAAAGAGTGAGTATTTATAAAACACACCACACGTCAGTAATTTCATTACCTGCGATCAAATTTCCTGGAATGAACTGTGAAATAATGTGCACGTAATGCTGCTGACCTCTGCCCTTTGTAATGTACGACCTTGTAATATTTACTGATCGGTATGGCGAAGGACGTCAACATCGGAATTGTTATGAACGTCATGTTAAAGCTCTGTGCGTAACACATCTCGAATGGGATTCTGGGCTGCTCGCGAAGCAGAGGTCCGTTTCCCCGAAGGGAAGCGTCCATATCACAGTGGGGATGGGATAGGATAGGCGAGATATCCCTCCTTTCGCAGGAAATGGGCGAAACCTGGATTGAAATTATTGCTCAAACATTCGGAGCTCTGAAGGAAATGTCTCCTGATAGCGCAAGTTATATATTTCCTGTTGCGAGCTCTTCATTTCAGCAAACATTGAAAACAAGAAAATAGGCCGGGTTTATTCAGGCATCGCTCTTCAGTCGTTTAAAATCTTCGTCTGTGCTAAAACTTTGCTGTTCTTCAAAACGGAAAACAAAGTCTATACAACCGCTCGCAATTTTTAAACTGCTACATGACAAGCTATTGAACTGTAATAAGTTATGTTAAATTGTCTGCTTTCAAGGAAAAGCGAGCTGAGCACTTAGCCACAAAACGCTTTTGTCATTTGTCTAAAATTTAGATAATGGAAGACTAATCATAAGCCTTGTGGCCTATAAAAAAACGAGACGCTAATGTCCTTACTAGGGCTCAATTTTTTAAAGTTAGACTCATTTGTCAGGCGAAGGTTCAGCTGATGGAGTCATTGTCTTCAGACTTCAGTTTGCCTTATCTGTACTTGAGCGATTCATTCACGTTCACGTTTATCCAATTAGCCGATGCTTTTCTCCAAAGCAACGTACATCTTAGAGAGAAATACAAATGCACGACATCAACAGAAGGAGAGATTTGGATGCAGACACACAAATCTAGAGTCCATTCAGTTCGTCACATTCCGTCGTATGAATCAGTTTACATCACACGAGTAGCTGCTTATTGGCATTTCCATTATTAAACAAATTATTAAAAATTATTAAACATACCAAACATGTACACGTTTATTGAGCGCTTATGAGATCAGGGGAGAATTGAATCTGAAAGAGTTATTAATTGCAGAGAGAGATTCAGCAGTGCTGAGTGGCGGGGGGGGGTGTGTGTGTGTGTGTGTGTGTGTGTGTGTGTGTGTGTGTGTGTGTGTGTGTGTGTGGCATTCCAACACGTTGGAGCCAGAACCGAAAACCAGGGCTGCAGTGCTAAAATGTGGCCATGGAGACTTCAGACAGCAACAGGGTGGACTTAGGAGTATTACTGCGTTTACCACCGTTCGCAACGACTCACAGCAGATTCGATCTTCTCAGGCTATGCACTGTGCAACTACGTGTAACTAACTAAACCTAAGGCTGCTCTACGTGTCACACTGGTACTATAAAATCCTTGGGGAAAAAAAAAACAGACCTTACTTAAAAGAAATGTCTATATTCAAATTGTTCGTTGTTCAGATGATCTCAGGTATAGTTCAGTCCTCATGATAATTATTATAAGGTGCATTAAAAATTGCATATCAGGTTATACAGATGATCCAACTGCCAGGGAAAAGTTTGAACAGTTTTCCCAACCCTCTCATGTGTGACAATAAGAAAACCGGTCAGTTTAGTCTTAGTCTTTACATGTACGTCACTTTGGAGAAGAACGTGCTAAATGAGTGAATATAAATGTACCCATACAGGTTAGACTGACACAACATGGTACAATCTAAACAGACCTCAGAGAGCTTAGGAGTTAGAGCTGCAAGAGCTCATCTGTCTGGAGATTATTATAAAACCACAGCAAAACAGTTTGGTTTAAGCTTTTTTGGTGGTGGGCAGTGTTAGTTTTTCAGCAAACGCCGTTTGTCTGGATGTGGTATTTTTACATTTATCCATTTAGAGACTATTCTCCGCAAGATGTAAAGGATAAAGCAGGTGGTCTTTTGGAAGCTTAATCAGCTGTTCTTTTTTGAGAGCAAATGTGCCCCCTTGGGTGTTCAATCTGTGCTTTTTTTGAAGATGCGTGAACGTGGATTTGGGCCGCAGCGAGAGCCGCCTGTTGATCCTCGGAAAACATACAAGGGTTTTTCTGGTGATATTTTTTCTTATTCTTCCTGATATTTTTGAAGGATGGCTACCTTGAGCTAGTGTGGCTGTGGCCATGTCTCTTGATTCTATAATGCAGTAGAAATGTTGCAAAAACTGCTATAAAAAATTATAAATGCTGATTTAAAATTCTACTGCCATGTACCTTAAACACCTTTTTTGCATATTCAAACATAATTTTACATGGTTGGAGAACACTGCAAAAATTCTTTTATTTTAAAAAGCGTGTCATCACTGTAAACACTAGTAAAGCAGATACTATGTTTCTTTCCCCTGTTTTGACTCTGTGTAATAATGTGTCCCTCTTATTACTATTGATCCCTGCATTCGCTAACCATTATCTTGAGGACAGTACAGTACATCATTTATTCTACATGAATGAGTTTAACAATTTATATGCAGTGTTATGTGCAATTACTGTCTGGGGAATTTTACTGTTAGGCTTATAAGTGCATGTATTTCATCATATTTGCATAATTCAGGTACCCATAATCTAAACTTTCACAGAAAGAGATACCTGGAAGACCTTCAGCAAAAAAACAGGCTGTTTAACATAATATAATATATTGTGTACATTTTTTGTGGTCTGTGTATTTGTAACTTGTTCCAAATAGCTGCAAAGAACCCATCAAAGATTTTCACCACTTGTACAGTTGTGGTTATGGTGAAGTGACAAAGTGATTTAATAAAGATGTTGGAATATTAAATCATAGGGATGTAGGTAAACAGAAGACCCTTGTCAAAATACAGTATTTTATGGGTAGTTTAACACCCATTTGTAATCTTTGCCACAGACTTTTTCTGGTATGTACCATACAGCCTCTAAAGCACTTTAATTTTTCCCCAGGTAAAGCCATACAGATATTAAGCTGATTTTTTTTTTTTTTTTTTTAAAAAAAAAAAAAAAATCCTCCCCCCTAGTCATATCACTTAAATAGGTATGGGATAAAAATACTGTCATATTCTCTGATGTACACTAGCTGAAGACTCAAGATCATGACAAATGAGAAAACCATTTTAATATTTGAAATAAATATTCCAATACATGCATGAACAAAACACATTAAAAAACTAGTAAGTCAGGTAAATAGTGTAAAACCTATAGCACACATTCACAGCAGCTTTTACCCATTTCACACATGGAACACATACAAAGCCACTCTCCCCACATTTACACAAATTCTGTACTTCTATAGATCACCATGTCATAGGTCAAATGAGCGCAGCTACATCCATCTGAAGACTGAGGTAAACTTCTCTTGCATTTTCATTCATTATATCCTTGCAAAGAGAGGGGTCAACGGTTGATTCTCTTAAGGTTATTGGTTGGCTTCTTGTAGAAAGGCTTCAATCACAACCAGTGTGAGAAAACCTTGTACTCTGAGCTCTCTGCAGAAAACCCTTGACTGCTCACATTAGCAGCAGCCTCCCTGCTACTCTTTGCATTCACTTCAAATTGTTGTAAAGGGTGCATCCAGTCAGTCAATCTCTTTGGCATACAAAATTAATGTTAACAAATAAGATTTGTTATTTAGAAAGTACTAATTCACAGAATGGGAGTTGACTGGCGGTAAAGTCCTGGGCGAAGACCTTTCCCTTAGTGCCTGAGAGAGCAGGTTACAGCCATCCGAGACCGCGCAGGCCGAGTTCCGCAAGCGCTCCCGGTAATCAGTCATCTTTGTGCTGTTCTCCGGAAGTTGGGACACATCCCTGAGGCCCTGGGTCAAGTGAACGCACGCCGAAACGACACTCATTGCCCCCCCAAGGATAGCTGTCTGCACCGCCTTGCCCTCGGGACTGATGGTGGCTGCTCGGCCCAGGAACTGAGGCTCGGTGGCAAAGCCCACCAAGGCATTCACAGACTGCACGAGGGGTCCACTGAAGAGCACACACCTGTTCCTTGTCAGTTCACTTGGGGAAGTTTTCACCTCCTTCACACAGGCCAGGAGTGCTGTGGCACTGGTGCTCATGCACTTTACACTCAGTTTGAACTGCTCCTTGGCGAACCTGTCCTTGGACTTCTCACTGGCCTGTATGGAGGCATCTGTCAGGGTCTTCAGGTTTTTGGAGATGTTCTGAGACACCTCAAGCAGGAGCTGGGGGGTCAGGTCAGCCAGGGCGGTCACCCTGAGCATAGCACAGCTCTGCTCCACCTCATGTCGGCAGCGGGTCACCTTGTATCGGTCCACCAAACCGGGCAGAGAGGCTTGGGAGCCGGGCATTTCCACGGCAGCCAGGTAAGCAGCGTGGGCCGAGAACTCTGTCAGCGAGACCACCAAGTCCCCCATTTCCAGCAGGCGGTCACCAACCTCCATGAACCTGCCCATGTTTAGCTGACTCTGGATATCGTGCGTCAGGATCGACAGCTCCTTGGTCCTGGCGATCACGGTGTCTCTGCACTGTTCGAACGTCTCCGCGACCGCGAAGCCCTCGCCGCTTGTGACGGGTCGCGTTTCGCTGGACAGCAGGAGCAGGTCAGCCACCAGCTGCATCTTGCCCTTACACGCGTCACAGACGGAGACGAGTTTCTTCCTCTGCTGAAGGCTGCCGCTCAGAATGCTGCTCGAACCCTCGCTAGCAGACTTAGCCGAGCCACCACTGGCCATAGTAGGCTGCTCTCGCTGTTCCTGCACTTCTGTGAAGACAGGTTACACCACGCGCTCCACTGATACCTTGTACCTTAAGACATTTCTTCCCCTAAAAACCAAATTACTTCACTAGCAAAAAAAAAAAAAAAAAAAAGTTTGCAGAAATAAGACACTAAGCTTTCCACGTAAACTACCTTGTTATCCTTCCTTGTAGCTATAATATCAGCTGCTTGTTGTAAGCTTTAGACAGTAAAACATTGAACTAAACATTTCCCCCCCACAAAATGACCCCAAAAAAGGCAACTAAGATTCCAACTTTGACAAGTGAGCAGCAGGTAACACAAAGCACATTTATTTCACTAATTGCAAATCTGTTTCTTTTGTATTTTCTGTGGCGGCTTGGCCCTCAAAAGTCAGCTGAAAGACAGCTGTTTAAAATTGAGTAAGAAAAGGTTAAAATAAGACTTAGTAAGAAACTGCAACTGAAACGCCCTTCAGGTGACAACATTTAGCTATAATTCACGTACTTTTCTGCAAAGTGTGAAACCTTCCCCAGTAAAATGCCCTTAACTGACAAACTGTTTACAACAGGACTGGTTACTTACAGGTTTTACTCAGTTAACAAGCTGTATTAATGAATTAACAATAGTGGACTGAACAATAAGACAAACGCTACCTAAATAACCAGACACAGTGCCACCAGACTGCCCCCAATTATTAAGGCAAATTGAAGACTTTTTAAAATATGTTGACTTGGTTGATGGGTTATGTGGCTGAAACGGGCAGTATGTGAAGTCTGTGGCGTGAACACGCTCTGAGGTGATTTTCGGAACCTCGTCGTGTCCGCTTCCCCCACCAGCACCCTGCCTGCCTCTCTCTCTCTCCCTCCCTTCCCGTTACTTCGTGTTTTATTCGGTGTCTGCGGCACCGCACACGGCAGCTCTCGCTGGGGCTGGGCGGGCTCTCGGGAGCTCGACTCCCCGGCTCTTTCCGACCACCCTGCCAGCACTGGGGGGCTCTTTCATAGCCCTTCTCACACAGCCGCCGCCACCCGAGCAGTTCCGATTGACCTCGCCCGGAACGCCGCGCCTTTCCTGCACCATCGTCCCATCGAGCCTCCAAAATAAAAGCCTCCGGCGGAGCGCGGGCGGCAGCGAGAGCGCGCCGAGCGTAGGGGTCCTTCGGCTTCTAGTCGGTTCGTCTTTCTCACGCAGGATCCCGCGACGGTTACTGGTTGGTTGGGCGCGTCCGGTTCCCACGCGCATATCTAACATGCGCGCGCGCGCCGACTTCCTCAGGCAGAAACTAGACGCGATCCTACCCTCGTCCTGCGGCGGCGGCGCGGTTGCAGGGGCTCCGCGTTCCTCTCCATTGTATCACAGCACTGTTCTCTGCCTTTCCGGCAGCGGCACACTGCGGAACTTCTGAGCGCCTCGTTTGCCGTCGAAAACTCCGCCAGGGAAGCGCTCGAGAGCGGGCTGTCCGGGAACCGCTCCCGCCACGGCTCCCGTACTAGGAAGCGGAGGAGGGTGTGGCCGCGCTGGGGCCGCTTCAAACGGGCGCGCGTACTCCGACGAACCCCGCAACTTTCACTTGTGTTCCCCGGCTCATACGGACACGCAGCATCGCACGATATCACACGACACGTCCGGCGTTGTGGGTCTTGGATCCCCGTGGGAAGCTCCTGTTCTCTCTTGTCATTCAGTGGCCCGGAATTGAAGCGGACTGAGCGCTTTTGCCACCAGCCATCCCTTCCCGAGGCCCCGCCGCGGGCGCGCTCGATTTCGCCGGTCTGAGGACAAAGTTACAACCTCACGCCCAGCAAAGTGTTCCTCCCAGGCTGGACGGATGCCCCGCCTTCCATTCCTCTCCCTAATTATTTAGCGAGCTCTGCTTGAAAGATGTAGGCGTTAGCAGCGTGCCATGCCGCTCTCGTTTGTTGAAAGTTTGTGTTCACACTCCCAGACATACAGCTGTAAGGTCTCGATGAAACGCTGTCGTCGCTCTAGCCTCCGTTAAACCTTTAATTTTTCGCTACACGTCGCCGCCTACGCTGAAAGTTTTAAGATTTTCCACTGCACTTGCACACATGTAAACATCTTCCTTCCTGGTTTTTCTGAATCCTGAAGGTAAACAACGTATATATTACGCCAGAATAGTACTTTAGCGAAATCGGGAACTTTTTATGTAAAACATTTAGTAGACGCTTTTCTCCAAAGCGGCCTACATCTCATAGAAAACGCATGCCTACAGCTGACCAAAGGTTTTTAAGTATAATAGCTTTTTGTGTCCGATAAGAATAACGTTCCCTTACCAGCTAGAATTTGTACCCCCACCTATTAAAACAGTGCAGTAAAATATCTTTAAATTACCGTTTTTTTTCCAGAAAATTAATGGCAGTTTTTAACGCTTAAAATTTTTTATATTATGTAGTTTAAGGTGCATAGTCTTACAAGTACAAAATGTATGAAAACGTTTCTAGTAAACTCCTGGTATCTTCGTCAAATTTGAAGAGATGAGTCGACTATGTGAACTTTATAACGAGTTCAGTAATATGAAACCGTATACGATCACGCCTGGTACATTACAAGAGAGGAGGGGGGAAAGGAAAAAAAAAAAAAAAAAAACCCTACCGTGTGTTTCCAGCGGTAAATTGGTAAGAGAACCATAGTAATACAGCCAGCGGTGTAATCTGAGTACGGGCTGTCTGTGATAATTATGACGTCACTCCTTGAAACCGCTCTAAAGACGCTGGGGATGTGAACCAGCCAATCAAGGAAGAGGAGGGTGGGATTTGCATGTTGGACACACTCTTTTGGGGGCGTGTATACAAGGTGGGGGGCGTGGGGAATTGCCGAATATTAAATAATTTACTGTATTATTGTAAATAAAACTGAAAGCAGACGGTATACGGGGTAATGATCTCTCAAAAATATCGCAGCTCCAAACTTTTGTTCAATTAACAGAAAACAAGGAAGCAACATTTCATTTTTTAGTGATCCTTACAATCCGATAAGAGAAAAATATTCAGAATGATAATAGGTTACAAAAAATAAAAAGTAAATATTTGAGTAGCTACATGCTTACGGTATAAATCATACTGTACCCACAAGGATTAAATGGAGTTACAGGGCAGTCAAAGTATTTGAAGAATACAGAGGAGTCCGTAATAGTGCAACATGAAACGTGTCACTCGTGTCCTGCAAGCACCGTGGAGCTTCAGGCTTCGCAGGCTTTCTGTGCGCTGCCACAAGCTGTGCATTGTCCGTCTCACAGCTGCGCGGGGCACTGTGCCATTGGGTGGAGTGTCCTGAGAGGAAACTGCTCTTTTTCTCTTTGTGCATGTGATGACAAGAAGCACACAGCTGAGGACCAGCTCCGGTGTCCAAACGAAAGCAGTCTTTCTCGAGTGCTTCTTCCAGCTGCTGTTTTGCATGTTTGCAGCACGCAGGGATAACAATTAGCAGTGGGATGGCCAGCAAAGGTTATTCTCACTTGCATTATGTTGTCAGCTTTGAAAGGACTCGGGTTCATACTGCATCTGCACATGATCCTGTAAATAGTGAGCAAACTAACCTGCTTTATATGTAGTCAAAGACAATGAAATGCGTGTCTTATTTTTGGCACAACTTGAAATTTTGTGCTCTTGGAGAGGCTCTTGGCAGCCTTCTCAGAGAGATTAGTTCTTCCTTCTCTCCCTCCCACCAAAGTGGAAATGGCCACTTGGGAGATCATCCCAGACACAAAGATTTAAGTACTTAAGGGAATTTTCCAACTGATGCTGCAAGCACATCCTCTTAGTGTTTGTGCTTATTGTGTGATTTGGAATGGCCGATACTGGACAATTTGGGTATTTTCCGAAATAATCATTGATTTTGAATTGATTATGATCATTCGAGATTTATTTACAAATTTAAATTTTTCTGCAAAATATTTTATTACCTCTTTTAGAGTAGAACACTGATGTCAATGGTACGAAATGCGCGATTTTGGCGATGCACAGAAATACACTGAGCGAATACATGCAGTTAAAGTCTGGCATTCTGTCCGTCGTAGTAATTATAGTCAAGCGTCGAGCTAAAGCGCTGCTCTTACACTGCGTTTGATACGCGGTGCATCCAGCCGAGAACCTCAACGCGAAGCCACGCCCCTAACGGTGCTGCTAGTGTTACAGCCAATCAGCGCCGTGCCTGGTGAAAAATAGGTCCGCGTGCCTCTGAGCTCGTGCGTTTATTCTGGTTCGTTTAGCCTTATCGGCTCTGTCGGTTATCGGCTGTAAGACCAACGGAAAGTTGATAAACAATAACAGAGATCATAGTGACGGGGATTTTGTGCCGCATTTGAAAAAACGGGAGCTAACATGCTAGTCGCTGACCAATGCTAGCTGCGAAGTGTCGAAACTAAGTGCGAAGAAGTCACTACTGTGGTAAATGTCACTGCGAATGTGACTGGTGTGATATTTAACCCTTAAATTTCGCTTTAACTTCAGCTTTTTGAGACGTCCAACTCAATGGGTGAATTTAGTCTGGTGTGGGAGATACAGCTTGTAATGTCACTGTTATTTTATGTCCGAAACTTGGACATAAGACAGAGGGTAGTAAATGATCCACTGGAAGAAGAGGGACTAGATTACAAAGTAACGAAATCATGCATTGATTGACAACTTCATAGACCGATAAAACATACTGACAACTTACATATATAATATTCTACATATGGTCAGCAGTCGGTTTATACATATACACAAAACAAACAATATTTAATTGTTCTTTTTATCAAAAGGAATCGCAGCTATTAAAATGGCCCTTTAAATGTTCCTTCTCCGTATGACACCGCTGTCCCCTCGAGCGTCTCCGCGCTGCCTTGTGTCCCCGCAAGGACGAGAGCGTTGAAGGAGGAGACCTTTCCGAGCACAGGCAGCCTCCACCACATGTACATGTCTCCCAAACGGATCCATCCAAGTCAAGCCGGAGGAACTCCTTAAAGATGCGAAAGAAAGGAAAGATGCTCATGGTGTTGGTCACCATCTCTGACGATCCCACTGAGAAAGTGATGGAGGAGATTAGCAGCTTGTGGCAGCGCAGCCTTTTCAGTGCAAATTTTAATATTCAGAGGTAACAGCAGGCACCGGGGAATGACACTGCATCCATCATCATGAGCAAACTGCTTGTCCTGTGCAGCGGCATGTTGGTCAGGAGCCCATCACAGAAGCATATGGCACAAGACAGAGCGTATCCTTCACACACTCGCAACAGGCAAATTAAACACATCTTTGTACTGTGGAAGGAGGCAGGAGCACATGGATGGAAGGCCACAAGGAAGCCCACATGAACACAGTGAGAACATGTAAACTTTGCACAACCCTACGCACGTCCAAACCCGCAACCCGGGACCTGTGAGGCAGCAGTACTACCCGCTGTGACCTCATGCAGCCCAACTCCTCTACAGCGATCACAAATTCACACTCATTCCAACTGCTTCTTTCTGTGTCCATGAAAAATCAAATCAGTAGTTTTATTTTGCTCGGTAGAAATCACATTTTGTAAAGTGATCTATGTTTTTGGAGTTTGATATCTTACTGGAGCAACTCTGGTTAAGCATCTTGCTGAAGGGTTCTGGTAATAGTAGGGCATCTCCCAGGACCTGCAGTAATAAGCATGCATGTATTTTGTCTGCGTTGTTGAGAAAGGTGGTTGGGCAAGTTTTTCAAAGATGGCGGTGAATATACATGTGAGCAACAAAGTGAAGGTGCTTCTTTTCAAAATAGTGGATCAGAATGTTGTCAGAACTGATGGAAAATACTGCTAAAGCTTTGTTTGTCCTAGATTTGTTGTACCCTCAAGCCATGTCATTTTCATGCTGCGTGATAGGAACTACACCTGGGAGATTAAAGACTTCAGCGTGGACCAGGAGGTGGTGTGCTGATGTGACCGTAGAGAGTCAAGTGTTCCCAAAGAGGTCTGCAGAGAAACATGGCAAGAAGCAGAAGAGCCGGAGTGAAAGGAAAACTGCGAAAAGAAAGCCAGCAAAAAACAGGAATTGTGATTTTCTGTTCATTAATTCAGTCCTTCTTTGAGGCAATTAACAGATGTTCATTTTTTTACATGAGCCAAAATATCCATATAAATATATTTTTGTGAAACTCTTTTGCTCGGTTCATATTTCGGGCTATGATCTTTGTGCGTACAGATTTTCATTCTACAAAATATACATAAAATCATCAAATACACAAGTACTTACCCAAGTTAAGGCAGTTATTTCCCCGATTAAAGAAGTTCTATCTTCTCTCAGTAGTCTCTACAGTATGGGTGTGACATACCGTTCCTCACACTCTCTTGGAATGCTAATTTTTATAGCCATCCTTTTCCCGGGTTTAACTTGTTCTATTATAATTTTGCCTTTTAGTGTTTTTTATTGATTAGAATATTTTAGGAAAGCAAACCAACAGGTGTGTACCTTCAAAATAATTGCAAAATCAATTTACTTCAGTTTCCTTCTTGTTCTCATGATAACTGCTGAGGTGGGGGTTCAAAAGATAGTTTCAAGATCCTATTGAGGATCTTGGTGTGTTCCCAGCTCAACTGAGAGATGTAAGTTCTCCCTCAAGTCTAGGGTTTGCCCTAGAGTCTTCTCCCAGTGCAACCTGCCAGGTATAGTTCTAGTAGGAGCAGACCCCGTAGCTCTCCCAGATTCTGAAGATCCTGACCTGTCACTGAGCGTGAGCCCACAGATCACGTAGAGAAGCCTCATTTTGGCAGCTTGTATCTGCAGTCTCGTCCTTTGGTCATCATGCAACGATTAGGACGATGGGGGTGTAGATTCAGCAGTTAAACTGATAGTTTTGCCCGAAGGCTTAGCTCCTGCTTCCTCACCACAGTTTGGTACAGTGTTTTCAGGACTGCTGCTGTTGCACCAGACCACCTTTGAGTCACTTGTGAACAAGACCCAGAGATACTTAAACTCCTCAACTCCTCCAGTTATGACCCCTTCACCTGGAGAGAGTAACCCACTCTTTTCCAGGAGAGGACTGTGACATTAGCCATGAAGGTTTGATTTTCATACCAGCAGCATCACACTTGGCAGTGAACCATGCAAGTGAACACCAAAGGTCCTAGTCAGATGAAGCCAAAAAGATATGATGTGCAATTCGCAGTCCCGTAAGCACATAAAGGTAAAAGGTAAGTGTACCCTGCCTAGATGAGGGTTAATGGGCCCCACACCTGGAGACAGGGGGTGCCATTTGCTGATGAGTGCCTGTTGGCCCGGCCAGCCACGTATTCCGACTGGGTCCACCCAGAAATGGAGATGTGGAACCATTTTGAGGCTCACCACCTGCAAGCCAAGAGTCAGGCAAGGGCACCTAGGACCATTCAAGTGTTGTGGACCATCCAAGCATTGCATATTTTCTCACATATACAGTACAACTGTTGTGTGTGAAACGCATATGTCATTTTCCCTGAGTCGGGCCTACTGTGAGGGTACTTGGACAGTGGATAAACTATTAATTAATTAATACAATTGAATGAAGAAAATTATTCTTTATTAAGAGTTCTTCAAGGGATGACTTGCATCCTGTTTCTCATCACAGATCTCATCTGGAGAGCGAACGACTAGAAACTCACTCTTGCTCAGGAGTGTAATAACCAGAATGATGGGTTGTGACTAGCTAATGAAAATCCCGCAGGCTGTGGTGTCTTCTGTGACTCTCCTCTTCTTTGGCTCAACCCATCTCACTCTCTTCAAATAGAATGGCCTTAACAGAAAATTGCCCAAGCGATGGCTATATTCCTACAGCACTTTTTCAAAAGCGATGCTCATGCAATACAATAGAATAGAATGAATTTCGTGTTCGCCCTTGAAATGACAGGGCAGCATTTAAGTTCATTATTTGACTGTAAACAGCCTTCCATTTCCAATTTTTAAAAAAGAAAAGTTTTGGGAAACAGGACTAGTGTTGTGGATTTCTGTCATGTGCTTTGACAAATACTAGAAACTGGCAAAATGTACTATTTGACATACAGGGTATGACGATGGGGCTAAGAATACTAAAAAGCTCAAACTGAATCTTTAGGAGGGTTTTTAAAACTTTCCCCACATGTGAACCCGAGGACAGCATTCTTCAGTGATTTATAATGGATGATGGGACCACACCCTTTGCAGTGCAAAAGGCAAAAGCTACTGGGAGTCTGGCAGATAAATTGCCCTGATATATCAGCTGATCTCTGTTACTCTTGGTTTTGCATTAGTTGTGAACTCTTTGAAAAACCAAGTTTGAATTATTTTTTTTTCATGGTATTCCTTAAGCAAATACTCTCATCCCTTGCTTAACAGGGTTAATTAATTTCATGAAGTCACCCTATTCGGCACACATGCACACATTCGGCAAATCCCCATTTTTAGGGAATCAAATTACCATTATTTCTTGTGAAAAATATAATTGGTTCCTGGATGAAAAACATGTCATATAAAATCAATGAAAATATTTAATAATATTTGTGGCAAAAATATTATTTTTAGATTCTTATAGCTCTTGTTATAGTTTCATTCATTTATTTATTTTTATTAAACACATGTCCAGTGTAGAGCATTATTGCGGTGGTCCAAAGTCTACCTCTCAAGCAGAGGGTGTAAGACTGGGTGGAGGCTATCCAGGAAGCTCCATATCTCCGACAGGCTACGCTTTGGATGGACACATGATAATTTGTCTCATGGATGTTTGTATGAAGAAATACCCAGATCTCTGCCCTCATTCCTTTGCAAAGCATGTGGCCATTATGCTGTTAGAGGTGCAATGAAGTACTATTAACAGATGTTTGACACTAGATGATCTTTATTTGCAATGAAGGCTTTATTTATACAATTGTGAGCATGTTCATCTTATTGAAACTGTTTATATAATGTGGTTTGTGCACCCAGCACCACGGAGGGAGAAGGGAAGATGTCCCCATCACCCTTTATTTAAACCTTCCTGGGCAGCAGGAGGGCACACAACCCTGCCAGAGAGGATCCAGCCATTTGCTTATTGTTATCCTACACCAGTCGTTTCTATAAACATGACCAATTACAGTACTGGTATTACTTGTTATGGAAAAGCATACATTTTCACAGTGATTTAAATAACTGAGTTAATTGTTGCATTATATATTTTAATTGTATAAGGTCTCCAAGGACCCAGATTTGTATCTCATCCAACTCGAATACCATTGATCAAGGTACTTACCCTCAGCTGATGAGATAGCGAGTGATGAGAGTTGTGTTGTGGGGAGGCACCTATGAGGGATTTACTGCATACTTGTGTTGTTCACCTCTCTGTTACATGTTCCTCAGGGTCACGATTCCATGATGGATAAAAATGCTGTTGTACTGAATTATAAGCTTTTTGTAAAGAAAAAAGCATGCATTACAATAAGCGACTGTTGTGTGTTTTTGTTGTACGGGACCCTGTTATGGTGGGATGGGCATGTAATTTCTCTTGGTATCTTTTACTCAAATGGAGTTACAAGGTTAGAAAATGATACTTTTTCCTCTTTGCAGAAGCACTTTATTAAAGTCATTAAACTACATAGTATTACCAAAAAGAATGCAATAAGAATAAAAAATGCTGTTCAGTTTTTCTTTTATTTTTTTTACAAAGGTTCGTAATTTTTTCTTTAATCAAAAGTGAATGGAACTGAACATGTTTATGCCAAAGTCATAATTATTTCACATCCATTTCATTTGCTGCTTGAACAACTTTAGATTTTGTACACAGTGAACCATATACAAGTCTGTAGGTATCAATTTTTATATCCTTGTGGAATTTCTTTTTACAGTTAGGACAGAAATACAGTAAATACAACTCAAAAGGTGTCCCTTCTAAATTGTTCATTTGTGCCTGTACAATAAATAATTAGAAAATATATATCTATTATCAATCTGTTGTATTTTAGAAACACATTTAACGTACAAAACCCTAACAGCTACAGTTCCCGAAAAAAGACCAGCTATTTCGGCATAGGGGAACAAGATTTCTGCTTCTTACCAGTCTGAAACAAATTAGCTTATGCATCCTTTAGTTGACCCTCGAAATGAAGATAACTTGAGCGCTGGGTACTGTAAATAACTTTTGAGGGGAATCCATTTGTTTAACGTGACAATTTAGGTTAAAATGCTTTGGTGATTTTACAGCTTAAGTGTTTTGCTGGTACATACACATTTACAACATATACAAATGGTCCACAAATTCTGAAATGAAACGATTATGAAAAACACGTATTAACATCAGAAATCCTGCACAGTATGAGATTAATTTCCCTTGGAATGAGACGTAGGTTAACACCACTAAGGAGGACAAAGGAATGTTTTTTCTTTTTTCCGTTCAAGTACTGTAAATTCAACGAACAATACAATCGAATCACTCACGGCCACATTGTCACATACACCAAGACCAACCGGAAAGGTAGTTAGACAATACTAATGCATGCTGTTAGTTTTCTCAGTAGTCCTTTCTGTGCAGCGTACAAGCTTTCACACTTTGTGATCATCCTTGTCAAATCCCCAGCCCCTGCCTATGCCCCATCCCAGCTCTCATAGCTTCATCTTCTTCGTCATTGGGATGGGCAGCACTTGGTGAATTTTGGCCCCTTCCTCATCTGTCACAAGTTTGATCCAGTCAGGCTGGAAACTTCCTTTGAAGCCCACAAACGCCAGCTTTTCTGAAACACAGAAAAAAAAAAACAGACCTGGGTTCACTGGTCTATGCCAGAAGGAATTATAGTAAAAAAGGTGACAATGCTTTTCTAAAGAACCAACAAGGTACAAATATATCATTAATCACACGGTGATATAGATACAGATAGATAGATAGATAGATAGATAGATAGATAGATAGATAGATGTAAACAAGATGCAAATGTGATACTCCATTATTATTATTATTGGTGGGACACAGTGACAGTGTTTGCTCTGAGCTGGCCCTCTTCCAGCAGTGGGCAGTTTCCATTCCAAATGCCTATATACACAGTTATACTGGGGTATAAAATGCCCCCTTTCTTGGCTATCTTTCCATTTACTGGGCTTTAAAATGTGGATAGCATTAATACAAAAGATGCATTTTGTTGAACATCCTCTATGTAGTGGATTTCCAAAAATCCTGAACAGACAGCTTAGGATGTTGTGAATAATTATTATCCATTACTGTATTTCCTGACACTTTTGTCCTATGCAGTTTAGAATGTAAGGTTTGTACACTAAGCTGCTTACCATGCTTTAAACATTACTACAGCAATTCTGAGAACCAGGCTCGAGGATACTGCAGCAGAAGGAGGGATTCAAACCTAGGTCCTTCAAGTGGAAGGCAGCTCTTTCTACTACGCTACCATGCAAACAGTAACAAATGTTACACCGTATCTGCACCGTGAATTCTCAATATTGCATCCTAGACTCACCCTTTAATCTGATGTTCTTATCTGCTCCAAGTTGTTCTAGTACTTTGGTCCAAGGTCCTTTGGTCACAAGGCGTCCTTTGGAGGTGATCATCACAACAGATCTGCGTATACAAGGAGAGAACGGTCAAACGGGAAAAGACATCAGGCAAAAGTAGTTCGTCAATGTGCATGCCAAGAGAAGGGTACGACAGGCGTACAAAATTCCAGAGTTGGCAACAGTGTAGCCGTTACCAGCGCAGAGCATCAGTCTTACTCGTCTTTGAGGCTAGAGACGTAGCTCTCAATCTGAGCAGGAATGCCCAGCAGGAGAGAGTTCCTGAAGCCCTTGGTGTCCAGCACCTTGCCACTGTGAGCATCGATGACAGTCAGCTGCACCCCATCTTCACGCTGGTACATCTTCCTTCCATTGACCTGTTGATTGAAAATACCATTTCATGTATAAACCGCTATCACCTTTGTGCCAAATCCATAACACTCAACATAACCAAAGACGTGACAATGAGAAGTTCGGCTTAAATGCAAAGCCATGGAGGTGCCATCGGAAAATAAATTTAAAAAAAAATGAGCACAGAAAATATTAGCGCATGTGCACAAGAAAAACTAAAAAGTATGTGCAAGAAAAGAGTTGTGCTCACAAGATCATTAAAAAGTCATGCAGAGAAGCAGTTTCATTTTGAAGGGGTTCAGAGCGTAGAAAGTGCTCTCTTCCACTAACAGCTGTGCAGCAGATCAAGGAGGAAATGAGACATAACTAAGCAACATTATTTTTTCAGTTAAAAAGATTAATGTCACAGGGCAGCTATTTTGAGCTTTCTTGTAAGACTTAGCTTTTTTGTGCACGTTTTACCTTTCTCACATGTGTCATTTACCATGTCGTGACCACAGTACAATGGCATGTATTAGTTTTGCAGAAATAAATTTTTTGATATCTGTAACTGTGAATTCTGCTGTGTAAATTTTATTGACATATATTTGGAATGTCAGCAGAACAGTGTCTCATTGAGCTTAGAGCTTGGTGTGACACACACCTCTGCATAAGCAAAGTCCTTCTTGAAGTTGAAGAGGCGAGTGTTGTACGCCTCCAGCTTGACCTCCAGGAAGTGGTCTTTTGAGTCCTGCTGGAAGAATGGACACTGTCAGAGCTCAGCCATGAACACCATGCTAGTCAGCACCCAGCAACCCACACAGGCATGGGTAGAACATGCACACTCTACACAGGCTGAGCAGACATCAAACCTATGTTCTCTCACATCAGCTAGGATCTGTGAGGTGGCAGCGCTACTCACTGGTCCACCGTGCTGCCCCATCATAAATACCCGTGAGCCAAATCATCACAAGGTCTCTGTCCAGGGTGTATCCTGCTTGACACACTACATTTCCTGGATGGACTCCAGACCAGCGTTCCCTGAGATTTTTAAGAGGATGTGTGTGCAATAAACACTTTTGTGTAAGATAACCATAGGTGAAATATATGCAACATGACAACCATTTGACCAAAAATCATTTGACATAATTAGATTGTAAAAGCAAACATCATCCACGTTAACAGTAAGACAAAGGCAGTAAAGGTCTGCTACATAAGAGCAGGAAGTCAGTTTACACTGTCTGTTGTGTAAAAGTTTGAATGATTGCAGAATGGGTGCTTTATGTGCTTTTGATGTTTTGACATCTGCATGGGGTTAATAATTCAGGGGGGTGCGATGGCACAGTGGGTTAGACTGGGTCCTGCTCTCCGGTAGGTCAGGGGTTTGAGTCCCGCTTGGGGTGCCTTCCGACGGCCTGGCGTCCCATTCTGGGTGTGTCCCCTCCCCTCCAGCCTTGCGCCCTGTGTTGCCAGGTTAGGCTCTGGCTTCCCACAACTCCGTATGGGACAAGCAGTTTCAGCAGATGTGTGATGGTGTGTGTGTGTGTGTGTGTGATGTGGTTAGTACATTTTTCTTTCAGGACCCCAATATTTAAGAAATAACGGTAGTCTGACCCTCCTACGGGGTGAGAAATTTTCCAAAACAGTTCAAACTGCTTAAATATTTGTTTACATAAAATGCTGGAAACACTTTTCATTTACTTAAACTTGGACGATCAACAAGCTCCTTTATAAACCACCACATGCTTGAAAAAGCATTCCTTACCAGCTGGTTGGCTGGTCGCTTCTGGGGCATGGGAACGTCTACAATGGGCATCTGGGCATGTGCAGGGTAGGCCTCAGCCATACAGTCGCTGGGACCGCTGCCCTTGGGAATGAACGCATTGATCTTTATCCTTTCACAGCCCTTCACGGAGCAGAAGGCAAGGTCGGCCTTGTCATTGTGCGCTTTGACTTTCAGGAAGAGGAGACTGGAGGAGGTGGAAGAGCACATGGAACAGTTGGAGACAAGAAGCCCAACAAGCACAGAGGCAGAGTGTCATTCAAGTATTAACAAAAAATTGCACTTTACTGAAGAGTCTCGGCCCTACAATGCCATGCCCAAAGACACTGATGAGGCCAAGTATCAAGTTCCGTGCTGGAAATCTTGTCTCTTCTCTCACCGAGCTACTGTCACACATGCCAAAGAATACAAGTTCACCCACAAGGCCACAGAGTCCCTACCCAGTCTCCTCTTCCCAGTAGTAGTATCCCCAGCCTGGATGGCTGTGCTCCAGTTTTTCCCTCTGCTGCATCTTTTGGAAGACCCCCTGCTTCCTGGTCTGCTTGGTGAGCCGGTTGTGAATGTCTGAGATAATGGTGAAGTTTGTTCCTTTGGGATAGCAGAAGCCCACATTGATCCAATCATCCCTGATTGGAGAGACATACCTGTTACGATGCTTGAAAGGTCAAAAAACAGAGGTCTACTAATGACTTGTGTGGAGAGATGTGTGTGGCGATACCGTGCACACCCTAGATGTCAACATTGAAACTTCTGTTCTCTTATTGTGTTACTATGTTCTTGGCATTTGTGAAAGCTAAAATTCACTGTCTCTTATACTATTCAGAGACTGTGATCACACAGAGGGGGTTTGCTTTGGCTGTTTACTTAACACTATCATATTTAACTGCATGAGACAACTGCTCAACCCTACTGTCCCTAAAGTGGACAGCAGAGGGAGGCAGAGTACATGATGGAGAATGACAGAGGCCTCATGGAGGACTCCAGAAGGAGACGCTTCAGCCCCACTGTCACCCCAACTACATGCTCTGAATGGTTTGGTCCATGTTTATGAATGATCTGGTAAAAATTTTGTAAATAGCACTGCAAACTGTAGTGTGTGTTCTAGACATGGTGTACTCCCGCGTTTGTGCAAGCAGACATGTATGAGCTGTCTGCAGCATTTCCCAGGATCTTAATGGCTCCCGGGCATCTTACACATGTCAGGTCAGATTTGTACACATTGTGTTTTTGTCCTCTAAACACTTACAGGAGGAGACATCCTGAGTCGTCACCAGGACGACTAAACACAGCGACAGAGCCCATGTACCGTGAGGCCGTGTATCACTAGCAACATACACTGCTGCCGTAACATTTTTTCGGAGTGAAACAAGAAACATCCCATGAAAAATTCCTCTAATCCCTAATAGCTTGCACTAGTCTGGATGATGTGTACTGGGTGAACGGAATTTCAGCATAATAAATAAATCATTTAGGAAAGTTAGCATTCCGCCCATGGTTACTGGAGGCACTGCAGGCCGACCTGTTGAAGTTGATGAGCCACACTATGACCTCAGCAGGCGCAGCTCGGTCCCAGTGCACTGTGTAGCCCTTGGCCAGGGTCACTACGGGCTGGAACTGCTGGTAGTGTCTCTTCTTTCCCAAGGCCCCCTCCAGGATCAGGGGCCGATCCGGATACTCGTCCTTCACCATCTTCATGTTCAGGTTAGCTGGGTGCCGTATCTGAACGTAGATCTGTTGGCAACAGCGACAGGGTTAGCTTCACTGGACTTCACTGAAACAATGAGCGTGGAGAGTGAGTCCGACCGCATCGAATTAGGGCAGTGCCTCAGCTGTGTGCAGGAAGGTGCTGGACAGTTCAAGACACTTCTCATGAACTACACACACACACACATTTTCAGAACCGCTTGTCCCTTATGGGGTCACGGGGAACCGGAGCCTACCCGGCAACACAGGGCGCAAGGCCGGAGGGGGAAGGGGACACACCCAGGACGGGACGCCAGTCCGCCACAAGGCACCCCAAGCGGGACTTGAACCCCAGACCCACTGGAGAGCAGGACTGCGGTCCAACCCACTGCGCCACCGCACCCCCCTCTCATGAACTAATTACAACAAAACTACTACACACAACAAGAAATATGTTGACAGGATAGCCAGGCATCACCAAAGGTCCCTCATGCCCTGCCTCTTGACTTTGGTGTTTGGTACTCTGGTTGGTTTCTCTAAGTCCGGGACTAGTCACACACTTCCTATGATGGATTTCCATTCTCCAGGCACTCTACTAGCAATATGGGCTAATAATGGTGAGCCAGACATAACAAAATCCAGGGGCTGAGCACAATGCTGGGAAATAAACAGAGAAAGCCACGGACCTGTGGGATGGGTTCAGTCTGTAGTGAAGCAGTGGAGGCAATGCTAACCTGGGCATAGTGGCCGCTGCAGATGGCTGCCCGCCAGTCAGGCACGTCGATGCAATCTGGGTGGCGCAGTAGCCAGTTGTCCTCCTTAACCAGGAAAGCACCTGGGTATTCACTGACTGAGCCATCCACATCATGGAAGACTGTGGTCTTGTCCCCATCCATCTGCATCTTGTTGAACCAGGGGCCTGGCTCCCCAAAGAACACCCGGGATGTGATCTGATTGGACAGGACAGGGGAGGCAGAGGAGGAGGAGGATGAGGGCTGTAAGGGAACCTAGGCACTATGTGAGCTCCACTTCTTTCTGTCACCTCCTGCCCTGCACGTGGGCTGGTGACACATAGGCACCGTGATCTTTAGTGACAGCTGTGCTCTTGTCATCAGCATTGCATCCCTTTGCATGCTGTGAGTAAGAAGTTGTTGCATTCCAACTAGAAAAATTAAATCCCATTTGTTCTAGATTTAAGAGCATAGGAGAAGTATGAGCATAATTTGGATATTACCACTGAAGCAAAGTTTACTTGAGATCAAGTCCGTAGCTTCACTTACTGGGACGTCATCAAACATGATGTCAGAGACATTGTTGTTGGGGCAGCTTTGCCAGGAGTTGTTGAGCCGGAAGCCAATAGCACTAGTGTGACGGCCGTCGAGTGCCACATATTTGCGGAACGTGCAGTTCTGGACGTTAATGGGTCCGTCGTAGATCTGCATGCCACGGATGGGAAAGTTCCTACAGGAAGAAAATGGTTCAAGATCACTCTTGTGACACAGTTTCATCAGAGTCCCGGGAAGGGTTCTGAATGTGTAGCCCTGAATTAGACCAAAAACCTCAAATATCTAGTTGCAAAAATGTATTAAACTTTACGTTTTAGATAAAGGTATCCGGTTAATCATTTATTTAAACAATGACATATAAGTAAATGTAAATGAGTAATAGTGAGGATCAATGAGTAATAGTGAGAAAAGAACTGGTGTGGATAATATGAAAACTTGTCAGGTGTTTCCAGCAATGCTTAAGTGCACAAGGTGTGTCGGTTCACTCACACTCCTCTGGGAAGACTCCTCCCGTTCAGGTCCTGGCCGCCGGGCCCCCAGTTCTGATTGTCCGGGAAGGGTGTTCCCCGGTTCTCGCTCTCCCCCACAAACAAGGAGTTCTTCACCTCCTGCTTAGAGCCGTCATCGTCCGGGAACGTGCCCCCACTGCGCACACAAACAGTGCCCCCCCAGGGGCAACAGCTCTCACACAGATTTTCAGAGCTTCCATTTGGCACAGCACTTCAAACAGGCTCCGTATGAGGAGTTTTTCAGTTGTGGTCACAACATATGTATTTGATAATGTCTTTCCTAACTCGTGCCCTGTCAGCTTCTAAAAGTGCAAAAAGTGATTAATTCTCTTACCTGGCAAGTGTCAGTCCAATCCCGTTATCAGCAAATCTGGGGATGACAGAGATTGTTAACAGTGTACAGAGTTCAGTTAAAGACACCTCCGACAGAGTGTGCTGTTGGACATTAGGCGACAGTGGAATGTACTGGGACGGTGAGCAATATTGTATTGTGTCATCAACTTCAGCTGAAATTGAGAGTAAGTCTTCGGCAGTGTGGTTAGTGGTGCAAGATGGAGTTCAAGTGACCGCTGTCCCCCTTGACCCCTCCCTCAATGCCTCACTCACTGGCAGTCGTCCAGCCACACGTCTCCTCCCCGCAGCCAGGCACCATGGTCCTGGTTCTTATAAGCCACAAAGTGGTGGATCAACGCTGGCACCCTGGGCTTTAAGGGGTCCGAGTCCTGGTGCGGACCATACCTGACCATATCAGGGGAAAATGCCACATAGGCAGTGAAGATGTGTCCTATCCATACCTATACAGTGGATGACTTTCTCCAAGATGAACAACACAGTGACGCTGAAACAGACACTTTGTGGAAAAACGGGTGTTCTCACCTGGCACCTACTAGGGAGAGGAAAGGCCTCTTGTCCTTTTCATTGGCTTGTGTGGTTTTAACTCCATTGTCCAGAATCATCCCAGCCTGAAATGTCACAGCACGAAGGCTTCATACATTTCCTAATTAGAATTACATTGTTTAGGTAAGATAAGCTTGCCCAAGATGATGACATAATGCCCCATGAATAGACATTATGTATCTTGGGCTCTCAGTCGCCAGTTTCTCTGTCAAGCTTTTCTGCCCTCTTTTACACTATGCCTTGTGACTAATTAGGGAATCACAGGAGCAGTTTGAAATAGCAGTTTGAAATCAATTCAGATATGGTGATAACAGTAATTATTATTGGGGAGTGTGTGAGAGAGCGAGAGGGGGAGGAAGTGAAGTGGAGAGCTAGGACAGTCTTAGTATGTAATGAATTCCAAGCTGGGAAGAGACTGATTCATGGGCTCTTGCCCCACCCTCACCCTGTAATTGGAGTGGGCGCGGTTGTTGCGGAAGACTCCCATGGGGGTGTGCTCTGTGTAGCCGGGGGAGTACATGCCCTCCGAGGGCCCAGTGGGAACATGGTGAAAGATGAACCAGAAGCCCGTCTCCTGCGGACACAACAAGGCACAGTCGGCGGGGAAGAGAGCAGTACGTGTGCAGAAGGAAACCGCAGGAAAAACACTCGCGGTTCCCTGGGCCTAACCACTCATTTCCAGTCCACATTGGTGTACTGGGCCGGGTGTCTCACAGGCAAAGATGGCTCCAAGACTGGGCTGTCTGCCTTATTTATCCCAACAGAACAGAGCTGTAGCATTCTGCTCCCCCCACCTCCCGAGTGCCACGCAGATGGAAGACGGTGCTACTCACTTCGGAGCCCGCAGCTGCACAGTTGATGAGGTTGTTGTTGGGGTTGGCCATCCAGAACGTGGACGTGGCGCTGCAACAAGAAACAAAGTCAATGGGCTCATCCGCAAAAAAAAAAAAAAAAAGATTTTTTTGAGGATGAGCCCATTGACAGCAATGATTTACTTCTGCACCTGAGTGCAACAGCTCCCAGGACACCAGAACAAATGTTGCTTTTATGATTATATGTTTTAATCTCTAGCATATTATTTACCAGATATTTTTGTTCAGCTAATGAGTACAGCAGCATGGACCTGTCTGGTTGCCATTCCAGGGTCTGTACACCATCCTACCCTGCCTGAAGTGAACATCAAGGAGATACAGACGTGATCCCTATGGCAGCCTCTAAATTGACTTATTCGTATGTGTGTGTGTGTGTCAGCTGAGCTCCTCTTTGTATACTGTATTATTCCATCTGTCTTTGAGCCAGGTCACAGAGAAAGTGTGCCATGTCCAGAGTGACACAATGATAACACACCCAAAGTTATACAGTGCCATTCAGTGTTTTATGCACACACATTTTTAGTTTTACCTCCATATATACATCTTTGCTGAATGCACTCCAGACACATGTTGGTGTGTGTGTGTGTGTGTGTGTGTGTGTGTGTGTGAGACAGCTCAGGCCGTGTTTTCTAAAGCCCTACTAGCAGCCTTGGCACTCGGCGGTGAGAAACTCATTGCAGACCTGCCCCTGTGTGTCAGGATAAGCGGCTTTCTGGTAATGAATGAAGACTATCGGAGCACTGCCATAATTATTGGGGCAGGTTTATGACTTTTCAGCACGTTTTCTTCCAAGCCATTCCCGATTCCTTGGACTGTTGGAATGGGAAAGGTGCCGGCTACCGTGCACCTAGATATTACTGAGCTTTAAATCCGATTTTTGCAGAGCACGCTCTAGTCTGCAAAGCCATTTGATGCTCAGAGGGTTTGACTGCGTTGCCGCAAAAGTGTTCTGTGATGTGACCCCCAAATACGATTGCAAACAAATGTAAGCATCTGGCATGCCAAATGATTTCCGTCAGACTGAATGCTGGCTCCTCCTTTCTTCCAGTTGCAGGCTGCATTTCGTGGAGAGCACTATCAGTGAGGGAGGCAATTCCTTAGTTATCTGCTTCTCCTTAAAGAGGAGCCATTTGTCACCCTCCACAGCTGATCATCTGGGTTAAACTGATTTGTTGACAGCAGGGGGGATCCTGCCAAGCCAAAATAGGGTTAAATAGTAATCTGCTAACATTTTCACTGTGCACAGTAATAAAAAAATTAGATACTTTACATTTAAGTACTGCTGACTTTTAATAAATTGTTAAGGCAATTATGGCCATTTTGACAAAATGTCCTTAATAAGACAAAATACTGTGTGATACAAAAGTTGCCTAAACACAACTGCCATCAGATCCCAAGTCAGAGAGATCAATCCAAAAAAAGCAAGGAATTAAATCAGAATCCTCCTAGAACCCAATTGCTGGGGAGCTGTACTGTGACTTTGTGAATATTCCTGATGTCCACAAATGAAAAACAACAGAGTCATTTAGAAGTGTGCTCCAGGGGGATAATAAATGAGCTGAAGAAAGAAATATTCTTGTGGGCAACCTATATTTGTCAGGACAGAGAAATGATTGCTTGCTTTATCCAATAAATGATTTGTTTAGGCATCAACAGCAGAGAAAAATCTTTTACTGTCATTTTTGTAAGACCTTGAACTATCCAATTCACCTGCCATGGATGCTGTGAGAAGAACTTGCACAGACATTTTGAAGAGGCGTTTCACTGTGGAATTACCATGTTATTGTGAAATAACATACACCAATATCGTTATTAAAGATAAGAACACAATCCATAAAAGTATCTTTCTTTTACAGGAAGGCTCATTTAAAGGAATGCTACTTGTGAAAAGCAATTTTCTAGTTTATTACTTTCTCTGAAAGTTCAAAAAGGCTTAATAATTTCAGCAAAGAAATCAAATAGAAATTTGTAATATATACCCAAAACTGATTATATTTATACAAAATGCCTCAAAATGTGACCCAACAGAGGATAACTCGAGAAATTCTCAGTGCTATAATGTAATTGTGTCTTTACGGCATGTCTTTACCAGTTCGGACCAGCTGTGACTGAGCTTCTGTGACTAAATGGGGGTGTTACACACTATTTTTTGAGGTGAAATGAAGGGTCGCAGGTGAGAGCTGGAAAGCGGGTCCCACCTGCAGTCCTGCCGTGGGTTGGCCACATAGCCAGGGAAGGCACCGTCCGTAATGTGGCGACACATGCGGCTGTTCCGGTCGGAGGGAAGCAGGGTGCCTGCCCTCACCAGCAGGCCCAGGCAGTGTTCGAAGGTGTTGCGCTCCTCTGGGCCATCCTCCGTAAAGAAGCAGTGCCCCAGCGCATCGTAGCCCACCACATCCTTCACCTGCCATCACCACAAACACAGGCTAGTCATCAACACAGACCTAGCCACGCAAGCACCTTTGCCTCAATTAGCAGGAAGGGACTGTTTCTTATGAAGAAGTTGCTTTTAGATTCAGTAGGAGGGAAGATCTGTCTTGTAGAGACAAATCCAGAAAAGAGAAGGAGCTCAGTCACAAGCTGCTCCCTGCATCCCTGCATAGCCCAGGTCAGATAGCCAAGACGTTGTCCCTCATCAAGGAACTGTTGTCTATGTCCTCAGAGTTCCTTGCAGAGGTTACCTTCAGAGGTGTTTATACTAAACTAAACTCAGCTCTAACCAAAATGGAACGAGTGAATGTTCTGCACTGCTTACAGAGTTGTCCGTCTCGGAACTGCGCTCACGCAAAAGCTAATTACTGCAAGCTTCCTGCAACTCTGACTGTAGGTGGATGGTGTCAATAATGCCCTGGCCTTTGTCACACTGAGGTTGACAAGAGGGTGCCTCGAAGACTTTAACTGTCTGATGGAAGTTGGCGATAAAAGGTGCTTATTGATTATGGTGAAGAAAAAGGCCTTGTGCAACATGCTCTACTTGTCTTATGATGACCATAAAAATGAAAGACACACATCGACGATTCAAGCCCATTGGCCCACTCACCAGGAGACCGTTGGAGCCGTGCACTGTAACACAGCGGGAGAAGCTGTGGTGAATGGACAATCCCTGCACATAAGTGGGTGGGTTGTAGCCTCCTTGCTCATCTACATCACCGTTCATGTGGAAGTGCACGGGATAGTGGCCCATGGACTGCTGGCCCATGTGCATCAGCTCCACACCCTGGATGTGCACAGCCTTGAACCCATGCTCCACCTGCAGGGGGATGTCACAGTACACACTACAGTCTCTGAAGGTGTACGTAAGATACATGTGAGCATGCACGTGCATCCGTGTGTGAAGGCTGCATGCAGAAAAGCAAGGGACCACAAATAACACACAGAGCGCAATTAGCATCTAAATGTGTCTCTGTATCTGTTGCATCATGGCTAAAGTCAGGAATTCATAACTCACAGAGTTCACTGAAACACATAATTTGGTGTGACACGCCCAAGAAGAAACTAAAGACTGCTCTGTTATATGAACTTAGCTTCTGATGGATGTTGTTTTCTGCTTTGCCTGTCGGGTCTGCACAGCGATCCACATCTGATAAATCAGAAATTTATTTAACCCTGCTGATTGACTGAAGTTGACTGAATGTGATCATAAGAATCACGTTGTATTATCAGCATAGCTGCAACACCATTAAGTCTGTTCTGGAGGGCTTGTTTGTCATTCATTATCCATTAGGCTGGAAGCAGCCAGAAAATGCGAGTAGTTTTTTTTGTCTAGCTTTTTGCTGTGACATTTAGTTTCCTCTGAATTTAACAATAAGGCTTTGCAAAGTGATTTAATTTGTATATGATACAAAGTGCAATGTTATTTACAGTTCAGTTTTGCTTTGTATTAATGTTGTGTTTCTGCATATGGCATTCATTAAGTCACTGAATGAATATCAATAAAAATAAAGCTCATCCAAAAAAAAGATAAATTTGAAGGGAACTGCCAAAATATAACTGCTGAGTGATTTTTATGAGCTGAAGAAACTTACAAGTGAACATAGAAGCATGACACCCCCCACTACAAATCAACAGTGGTTTTCTGGCTCTTGCATTAACATTTCTTCATAAACTGTCATTACTGGAGTTATTCTTCATTGTCTGTGTGACACATTTTTACTGCTGAATGGCCTGCTGAACAGTTCAGCATAAGAGCTATTATCCATGACCTGTGACAAAACCCAGGCAAAGTTAAGATGCAGGCTTTTTCTGAGCTGGTTAACTGCTCCAGCAGGACCAATTTACACCAATAGGCCTGGTGAAGGCACAGGATGATGAATCATCCAAACTGCCTGCCCGCCCCACACCTCACCACTGTATGGCTACAGTACCTTCAAATGCCCGCCAAAGGTATCAAAGTTGAAGAACTTGCAGGCCTCGGTCCCATAGCACCTGGGCTCCATCTCTCCCCTGATGAGGATGTTCTGAGTGAGAAGGCCCACTTCCGCCCTCATGTCCACCCCGTCCACCTCTTCTCCCATGTGAAGGTAGGATGGCTTACCTGAAAGACAACACCAACATGCTCTTTGCATGTGCAACTGCAGCACTGGACTGGGATCAGCTCTGGTCTACAGCAGTAAGGAAAATGACGTTAATAAAGGCACATCCTTCTACCTTTTATTGTGTTCGAAGATTTGCCTGTCTGGGAATGAGGATGAGCATGAGCATGTGCAGGAGTTCTGTTGTGTCATGCTGGGTACTGGTGGACAAGGCCAGGGCTGTACATGTTTCTCACTGCATGCCATGTGAGTGCTCCTGGACAACTACCATGAAGTAAGTAAGTAAGTGTCCATCAGGCACTCCTTAATGGATGAGAAGTGTTCCTTTTAATCCCTCATTTCTTATTTATTTCAGCTTTCCGTCAAAGGACCTGAGCTTTCGCGGAGAAGGGGACTCTCGCCAGGAGACACAGCATGGCTCTGACAAGGGAAAGGCAGCGCAGAGCAGAGCAGGTCAGCAGTCCCAGCTTGATTCATATGCATTAATGCACATATGTGTTCAAAAGATGCTGTTTTTGGACTTTATGCGGAGCTACAGCATTAGAGCAAATGTGTCTCTCAGATATATACAGGATAGTTATGGTCTGTTGCGGGATATGGACAGTAAAAATGCAAGGTAAAATAGGACAGGATTACTGATGCTTACGGTCACAAAGTGAGCTCAAATATTAATAACTCTGTCTGTGCTAATCATGCTAAATATTACTCTCTTACTTCAGAAAGTAGAGAAGTAGCAATTGGAGGCCTAAGGCAGCGACTACTGCCAACGAGGACAGAGCTGCTGTCGAATGTGTGTGTGTCGCCTGCACTGAGCACCTGGCAGAAGGAACCTTTTGTGTTCCAGTAAGTGCGTTGATTGTGCTGCCAGGACTGAAGCAACCCACTGTTTCAAAGTGCCTGTGCTTTCAAGACCGCTGATTCAAGAATAATCCCACTCATTCCCATTTTGAGGGTATTTGTCACCAAGGGTCACCCTTTAGCCGCAATGGCAGCACATATGAATAACAGCAGAACAGAGTGCGTTCATGAATGTCTCAGATCTAATTAGTCTAACTTTCAGACACGGTGCCTTCAAGTAATTTCAGCACAAGATCCTACATGCAAATTCATTTCACATTAATTACAGAGAATTCAAGCACACCCAGACCAGGGATTATGATTAATCTACATAATTTCAATTATTCAGAGGTGGCAACATCCTTTGACTAATACATGGATCATTACATACAATAAAGACAAAAAGTGACGGGTGATTACCCTCAGTACCTGCTGCTTCGTAAGACATAAAAAAGCAGTCAGTGTGATTGGGAAACAAGGGCTTTAGCACTGCGTCTCCATGCTGACAGGAAGCCTGCCTTCAGAAAAATGCTATATTTAGAGGCTTCTCAGCGGAGACAACTGAAGGAGTATGAGGCAGAGGGTAGAAAAGTTTCTGTACACTGGCACAGGAGTTATCTCCGAGTGTAGCGGAAGTCCTAGTTGTGCTTCTGCAGTAAGAAAAGTCTCTATAGGTCCCACATGTTACCATACGTGTTACAGTAAGTACAACATTACCGTCATTTTGAGATGATCATGTATAAAAGAGGGGGAAAAGGGAGCTTTCAAGCCCATGAGAATTCATGAGAATTATTTGCTACACAGTACAAAATACTTGAGTAGGGGGCTTGGTTTCTCAGATCGGTTTTTGGAGGTCAGACGTGTCGACCAGCGTGTCTGCACATTCCTCAGAAGGTTAATTGCCACAGCAACACAGCACGATTATGTTTGATAAAGCTTCTTTAGGGTACGTTGGCAGATAATCCCTTATTTAAAGAGGAAAAAGGCTCCTGAAGGTAAAATTTTTTGAAGCCTATACACATTTCCATCCATCCATCCATCCACCCACCCATCCATTTTCAGTAACTACTTGTTCTGATCAGGGTTGTGGGATCAGGGTCTGAATCACTGGACACAAGGCTGAGCGGGGGTACACCCTGGATGGGAAACCAGTCCATTACAGCATACTTAAATGTCATCAAATAAAATCAATTTTGCAAAACTTCTTCTCACAAACATCTGTGAACTGAAGCCACCCCCAAGTCGAGGCACAGTGAACTTTGAGCATGTTTGTTCCTTCAGCACTAGAACTGAGCATAGCAAATGCCTCTCATTGCGAAACATAGATTTTGACTGGAAGCACCACATGATTCAGATCAAGAGAGTATTGAATTATCGATGGTTTAATCACATTAAACCAAATTACTGTCTGTTGAGGATAAATGTATCCAAACAGCAAAAATAAGAGTAAAGATGTATCTAAATGTTATTTTCAGCTCTAAAAATGAATATTGATGGCAATTTAAATTAACTATTACTTTAATAGACCAAAAAACAATATATGTTAAATGATTCATAATCCGTAGGGGTGCAGTGGCGCAGTGGGTTGGACCAGGTCCTGCTCTCTGGTGGGTTTGGGGTTCAAGTCCCGCTTGGGGTGCCTTGCGATGGACTGGCATCCCGTCCTGGGTGTGTCCCCTCCCCTTCCGGCCCTATGCCCTGTGTTGCCGGGTAGGCTCCGCGACCCCAAATGGGTCAAGTGGTTCAGAAAGTGTGTGTGATTCATAATCCTGAACTATATAAAATACAATTTTTTTCCTACCATTTAATATGATCATATAGAGGGATCATAGGTTATTTTGTTAACGCGAGTGCACATTTGTGTTTTCATTTATTCGTTTAGCTGGCGTTTTTCTGCAAAGCAATATACAACGTTAAACAAAAGTGCATTTCACTAACAGATGGAGAGATGGCGATGCAGAAACACAACTGTCAAAGTACAGGCAATTAGTCTCATACCATTGTTCTTGCAGGCACACATTACACGAGTAGTTGCATGTAGAACTGTTAGGGAGTGAAATTTTTCTGTTTTGTATTTAATTTTCTGTTTTTCATATTTTCCCTAAGATTTGTTTAACAAGACTAAAGAATGATAGCAAGTTCTCAACTTTGCATATTCAGTAGACATGATTTGAATTTTGCAATGCGATGAATTAAAGATCCCAGTCAAGGCTGACAGCCAGAATACACTATGGATTATGACGACCAGGACTCCTCATCCCTCAACGGAGACTGTCGCACTCATTAAGTAAAAATTTCGAGCCCAGGATACAACAATTTATTACTACCAATAAGAACACAGTGATGCGATGATATCGATTTGGAACAGGTAAATGATTATAAAATATAACTGGTTGTAAGGTATGAATATTTACATATTTATGTACGCATTTCTGTCAATCATTTGTACATTCAATCTGAATTTGCATACATGGGATATAAAATGATGCAGCACTTGGTTTGACAATTAAACTTCAAAATAAATCTTTGGTTGTGCCATGTACCTGCAGGTAAGGAATGAATGGCACACACACACTGTCTGAAACCGCTTGTCCTGTACGGGGTCGCGGGGAGCCGGATCCTAACCCGGCAATACAGGGCGTAAGGCTAGAGGGGGAGGGGACACACCCAGGACGGAACGCCAGGCCATTGCAAGACACCCCAAGCGGGACTAAAACCCCAGACTGGGGGGAGCAGGACCTGGTCAAACCCGCTGTGCCACCGCGCCCCCTGGAATGAACGGCAGCATGTGTCAATATCATATGACTTTTCAGTATGAACACTGCACTCATTTATACTGTGATACTGAGAGTTTTTCAATAGATAGTTCAGCTCTAATGTGAAGCAAACCAATTACAGTCTGCACAGGCAAGAGACCCCTAATGACACCCAGCATGCTACATTCGTTAAGAGAAAGACTTCCCAAGGGATAGGGGGCAACTCATATGAAAAGAAGAAAATTCTTTTCAAGGGTTGGAGGCATCTATTTCACAACCTCATAACACCCCACCCCACCTCCCCGTAAGACTCTTTTCAGCATCACCCTCTGGGTTTTTCCTCTTTAAGGTTCGTGTGGCAAAACTGAGCACGGAAATATGAGCTAGCACTGAGAGAGTGTTTGAGCTCACTTACGGCGTGCTGAGAAATGGAGAAACACTCCTGCTGATTCCCCTCAAAGTCAATTACTTGGCTGGTTTGAAGTGTGGCCTTGCCTCTAACACAAAGCCACCCTGAGAGAAAGACCTCACACCACACCTGTCATACCATGCCAATGGGCTTTCTCTTCATAGCACATTTATAAAACACAGTTTAGGTACAACCAGAATAAACATGAAACAAACACAAATAACCACTGGCAATGCCCGACTCCCACTGACTCACTCCCTGTAGTCAAGGCCAAGAGCTCTTAACTGTATCACTGCAAGCTTCCAAAAGACAGACATTGCTGCTACTTAGTGAATATGAGCCAAGGCAGGAGGCAGGGATTAATGTGATAAAATATGGTTTGGACAAATTAAAAGATGACAAAGCTGTCACCACCAAAACTAGAATAAGCCTGAAGTGGAGTGGAAAAATGTCGGACACATTTGACACACGTGACGTTGTCTTTATCACATATTATTGGCATCTTTATCAAACAAATGGCAATACACAGAAAAGGAAAGAACAGATTTTGAAGAAATGCAGACAAATAGCAACAAAAAGGTGTTTCAAACAAGGTCACAAGGCTTGGATTTAATACTTTTGAAAATGTTCTGAGCATGCTACTCGCCTCCAAAACGGGTAACCATAGCAATTCAAAGGCCTCATCTCTTTGCAAAAATCCTGGAAAAGGGCTTAATGGAGACTGAGCAGAGACCGAGGGATGAAGTGAGTTTCATTCTTCTTTTTTCACTGTAAACTGCCAGTCCCATTTCCTGTCCCTTGGGCTCCAATCTCTCACAGGCTCAGGAGGAGATTTTTTCATCCCCTCAAGCACTGACACACAGGTTTAAATTTCCTGTATTTCTGCCATTGTTCAATTATATTACTGAATTACAGACTCCCCTTGTTCGAGTATCTTAGAAGTAAAATGAACCCTTTCCATGCTATTGTCCAGCAGATCATTTTTTGCAGTTGTTTTCATGTTTTTTAAGCATTGAGAAATCTAACTTTTTAAATTAATATATATGGAAAACAACTTGATTTTTTATTTGCACTTGTTGATTAAAAACTTCAGAAATATTGGAGTTAGTGTGCAGGTGCTGGAAGGAACACGTCAGAACAATGTTGATTTATGTTCAAAACAAGAGGTAATTTCATTGTCTGTCAGTGAATAAAAAAATATGTAAAACATGTATTTCATAAAGAACCGTCAAGATGACTTGGCTACCAGCCATTATGATAAATTCTTCTTCTTATCCAGCCTCATTCCCTGAGTCCTCCAATTACTGCTCCCCCTCAGCAGGAAATGATTATATTGAATACCCCCTACCTGTAGCTGCCACTGGGAAGGTATGGAAGCAGCTGAGAACCTCTTTTCAACTGGAGCCCCTCAGTGGATCAAAGCTATGGAGTCTCACTCAACAAGAAGACAAAGACCTGGTCTAATTTAATTTAGGCTAATGCAACTGTGATGGCTTCATAATTAATTTGTTTTTTAGCTGACACTTCTATCCAAAGTGGCTTTTAGTGAATTTTATGCATTTATCCGAAATGTCTATTTAGCTCTCTTCAAGGGACTGCAGCTGAGCCTGTGCTACTAGTATGGGCAACTTTGGAGTTTCAGGTCTGTATCCTTGCCCACTGTAATACTGGCTGCTGTTGGATATTTAAACATACACGTTAGGGAGAAACAGAATTTCCTAGGCACAAAGCTACAGTAATAGCTGCATCCATAAAGGGTTTAAAAATGTTAGAGCCTGTGGCTGAATGGTGTGAATGGACAGGTGTGAACTAAATTCATTAAGTTGTATATTGAGAAGCATGAATAGGATCGTGTCCTCAGCTTTTGATCAGTGCCATTTTATTTTACAGGAAATTGGAAACTTTCACAAATATAAAAGTGCTGGCAAAATCAGAAGCACAGACTCTTGGAAAATAAGCAAAAAAAAAAAGATATTTAATACAAAGCAACCCTGTCAGACCCCATGCACTGATCCAGTAAAACATAGCATTCAGGAAGCTGGCAGTACTGAGCAAAAGGTTGTCTCTTATTGCCCCACTGAAATAAAACACAAGCCACAGCTGGTGAAAAGGACTGAAGTGTGGAATTTGGCAAATGTGTTAGTTCAATACAAAAATAATGGGCTTTGTCATCACGTTTTGGTGATGCATGGAAAAGGTGACAGAAAGAGTGACAGAAAAACAGCGCCCTGAGTCAGGCTTGGTTGGATTTGAAGAACGAGTGAGAAAGACACGCCCACAATCATCTACAGGTAAAATATGACCTATATCTACTGTCCAAATGCCTGTGGGAAGAGCAATTAGGTATCCTATTCAAGGTAGTACTGTCATAATGAAAAATGCTTTTTCAATGACAGCAGACACGTGCTTGCCTTTCAGGATTTCTCCACTTGTGTAAATCTGTGGAATTCTAATCCACTTTAATACCATTCTAGGAACTGCCCTGCTTTCCATGAAGCAGAGGCTTCAGTGGCAATATGGTTTATATGCAGACTAGGGGATTTTAAATGTTTTCAATTATTTAACAGCTAGTCAAAGAAATGAATTAATACTTTTCTTGTGTACATGCTCAGGGAGAATATATTACAAAAATCCAGGCCTCCGATGTTTGCAATGTGCCGTGTCTCAAAATTACAGTTACTGTCGTTTCTTCAGAAGTGCTCCATTCACTAAAACCAAAAATCAAACAAGATCCCGCAGAACTGCTGTGTTGGAATAACATTTGCAGAGTCTGAAGTACACGCTCAGCTCTGGATACAAACAGAAGTTCATTCGCATGCCTTGTGAAGGCTCTGGAGACGCAGCCCACCACAAGGTTGCTGTTTTCCAAAATCCCTTCCAAATGGGAGGAGTAAGTGTCAGTAAGACACATGTGACATGCTTGCAAAACGCAAAGACTCCTAACATAAAAGTAACAAAAAATACCCAGTTTATATAAGATACTCACGAAAAATCACCTCTTAGAGCACTGGCCAGACACATCAGCTTTGGCTCCATTCATAAAACAGATCACAGGCCCACTTGGAACGCTCTCTACCCATTAGCCCGACTATTCTGGGAGGGAGATGCAACACGAGGCCAAATGGAAACACAGGGTAACGGCCTTACAAAGTGTTTCAGTGCTTTCCCCTAAGTATTCAGAAACCTTCCTTCCCAGGTCAAGGCAGTTTTCTCAAATCATCAAATAAACAACCATTTTATTTATGCCACAAAACACTCTGAAGAGGAAGCTCCGTAAAAAACAAACACTGAGACACACTGACTGAAGCTGAGTGTGAGTGCCCCAGATTTCTGAGAGGAATGTAATTTTGTTCAGTCTCAAACAAAATGCTCATAAAGGTATAATGGCATGCACGCAACACGTCATTGACAGAATTTTAAAAAAGAAATCACCTGGTAAGTACTGAAAATCGAACAACTAAAAGATGAGGAACTATTTCCAATGAACATTCTCAGATCACAATGATCTGCCAAGATCACAGTCTTCTCTGCTAATCAGACCACGCCTCTTATACCATGGTTTGTCAAAAGAATCAGATGGTGTTTTCTGAGATCTTGCTGACACATGTGATTATTGCCCATTCGAAAGTGTCACTCACCTTGCACCTTCACCTGGAAGGGGGTGCAGGCTGGACAGGGGAGAATCTGGAACTCCTCGGCCTGGTGCATCGAGTAGTCAGTGCTGGCCACCACTAGTGTGTCCCCAGGCTTCCAGCTGCTGGTGTCATCAGCCAGCTCCAGAATGCTGGTGTTGGAATGTGTGTCAATGGTGATGGATGCATGGGGGCGAACTGTGGACAGACACTCCATGTCAAGGAGCCATAATTTATATAAACTACTGCCAGAAAAAAATCACATCAAAGCATGTTTGACTGAGAAAAGCAGGATAAAGTATAACACTGATAACTAAGAATAAAAATTATGCTTTAAGGGCTAATGCCCTAAAATACTCATGTTGATGAAAGAGCACACTGTTTCAGGTACAATGAACTATCCAATCTATCAAAGCAACCACAGGCCAAGTAGAGCACACTTCCTACATTGCAGCTATAATAAATGACCTATTTAAACAAGATTTGTAATGAGCAAGAACATTTTGTTCATGCATTCCCTTCCAGCCTTGGTTTGAAGGTTACAGAGAACACTACCATGAGTTCCTCCTGACACAAACAACAAAAACCTACACTTAAAAGATCTTATCATATGAAATAGTTCCAATGCATGTGCAGACTATCTAAACCTTTGTAAGGTTTGATTAATGGTAGCACCTAAATGTATGCAATCACTTTGTGCTGGAGAAAACAATCCTAGCTTGTCACTGAATTCCACAAAACTGTTGTACTTGATCTTATCACATCCCAAAAACCAAATAAAAGATATGTGGGGGGGGGGAACTACATTATATACCACATTATATATAAAACTTACAATGCATCCCAGATACAACTGTACAAATGTATAATTTCACCCAGATACACTCTATACATACATGCATGTGCATTTTTGTTAAGGGTGCATGACACCATAACACTGTTCCATCTCACATGCAAAGTGACAAGCACAGGCAGAGAAGTCTCCAGCCCTTATCCCATCCATCAGTGTGGACATACTGTTCCTCTGACTGCAGCTGAATGCATAAAATTACAATATTTTCCCTGCTCAGAGAAAAGAACTTACAGGTTTTAGGACTAACATCCCATACATACCAAGTTTTCCACAGAGAAAGCGCACTTTATAGTTGTGACAGATCCCATTGGGCTGGTCTTTATTAAGGCACACGAATCCATAATCCTTGTCATTCTTGTAGAAAACCTGCCCCGTCAGATTGGACGGGACTCCGTCATGCGTCTCTGCCTTAAGTGGAGAAAATGAAAGACTTACGTCAGCAACGTGAGTCAAGGTACCAGAAGCTGCAGTCCCTCCCACCCTACCTGCCACAGCCAATGGGCAGCGTTTGATCATCACAGTGGACACATGACATTTCCTGTATGTTTAATGAAGCGGGACAACAGAGCAATTGTACCTGTACAAGAATCATACAACCATTCAGACAAGCATTCATTTTTTTTTTTTTTTTTGTATTACTGCAGGCTGCTGTTTGTGGTAATAGTAACACTAAGAGAAGTGAAAAACAACTATAAACAAATAAAACTCAGACAACTCAATGGGCTTACAATGTTTTTTGAAGAGGTATCCATTATGGGCCTGCTTTTAACCTCCAGGAAATCACTTTTATTGTTAATGCAGAGTGAAACCTTATAATATATGGTGGCTTGTTCAAAACATTCAAAACATACTTGAATGTCCAGTGGGCTACTGCAGAGGCGCTCTGGAAAAGCACTGCGGATGTCAGCCAGTTTCTCCCAGTCTCCAGAACCCCTCTCATCATCACGGTCAAACCACTCAGTCCACTCAGCCTCTGGGATGCATAAAGAGTGGCAACATTAAGCATCATCAGCTACTCAGTCTGCTGACAAACACAGCCTGAGCAAACATTACTCTGATCTACACTCAAAGTGTTACTTCTTCTCTATTTGACCCCCTCTTATTGTAATTGCAAGTTATGATTGCAGGGCTTTTTCTTTGTATTACACTGGACATAGCAATCACAGAAAAAAAATGAATGAACAGCAGGCCCATCCAGCAGGAACATAACTGAACAGCACTTAAATAAGAGAGCACTGTCCCATTAAACATGCCCCCTAACATTGTGAATGACTCAAATAACCTTCAAAAAGGAAGTCAACACAAAATTTAGGATTATGCTTCAAAGTGAAAATGAAAGCACAAATGCGCCAGGAAAAACCTGATAATTCAGTGGAACACTATGCTTCTGGGTATCACTATATTACTTTTATGCCTACTGTCACCAGTAAATTATTTCCAAAGTTCTTCCATTAGTATTAAGAGAGACACATTTTCCCCAGGACTTTCACTGTAGGAATTTGTGATGTCACTGGTAGTCTGAGACCTTCAAACTGTGATGTTGCAGGTAAATGAGGTGAGCATTACCTTGCACCCACTGGCTGGTGGTGGTGATGGTGAAGTGATCGCCATAACCAGACTGAAAGACACGTGAACTCTGAGCCTGGGATGAAGCCTTGGTCCCTACGGGCGATGAAACATTGAACACTCAGGCTGAGAGGTAGACTGTGCAGACAGGTAGACCATTATAGGAGCCAGTTGGCAAGGAGAAAGACAAGTGTGCACAATACGAAATCACAGCTCACAAACTGTGTTTGGGTATTTACCTTGATAAACTGCATGATCTTCCACAGAGGAGGATGAATCCCCTTTAATAGTGATAAAGGTCCAGGGGTGGCTGTGGAAAAGAGGAGGGGTGCAGTGAGGGACAGGGGGAATATCTCCATTAGTCAAATAGCCTGACACCTAGCTGGCACAGTAATCAATGTTGACACAGTGAGTGATTGGCAGGAGGAATCTGAAGTATCCAATGAAGCTGGGCTATTACAGCTTAGCTTAACATCAACACCCTGTCTAGCAGGGGCCTCCTGTGAGGGCAAGCCTGACACCGACAACAGGGAGCCAACCTCCAGTTTTCACTCCTTTCTTGAAAAAGGGAATTCATGTCCAAGATCACTCTAGATAAAGATCTGGATGTAATGGAGGTTTTTTCAAATATTAAAACAACAGCATTTTTCCAAACATTAAAAAAACCCTGAAATCACACCTTTGTATCAGTATGTGAAACTTGGCTGAATTGAAGAAGCATGCAATTACGTTACACACTGGACCCACCTAGAGCTTGTGTGCTGTCTAGTTACACAAACAAATTATGTACACTGCTATGTGGATTTACAGTTAGAAATGCTGTCAAATGCAGCCAAGTTCTGTTATTACCACACATAAATTGGAATTCCGAACATGACTGCTGACTTTTGTGATTTCAGTATTCTTCCAAATTAAATAGTTTATGGTAGACCACAGATGAACCTCATCAACCTACGCCCCTACTCATTTGGTCATCTGTCTGAATTATACAGGCACATCAGGCGACATGGAGCATGAGGATCTCTTCCCCTTCCTTTTCAAGTGTACAGCACACATGTGGAAGTGTTTAAACGGGGATGTTTTAAACTCTTGCTCCAAGGAAGACACTGCTGTCTACCTCCTGCTCCAGTGTTGTGTTGAATGACTTGGGTTTCATTTAATAAGCGAACCGCGCTAGTAGTGTTGCCAAGCACCCCATGTTCAGAGCTCTCTTATTCATTTTCTACCACACTCGGGATTACGCTACACAAACAGCCTTGGCCGGTGGGTTCATTTAAAATTCTGGCAGCGCCTAAATTCTAAAGGTAATTACAGTGCATTCTGTTCCTCAAGCATAGCTAGCTGCACTCTGTTCAGAGACTACAATATATGTGAATATGTGTTAATGTACCCAAAATGCCTTTGAGAAATTTGCCTCCTTGAAGTACAAAAGGACTACAAACTATTCCATTTGTAGTTGTTGTTTTATTCTTCATTAGTATTTTCCACATCATTCCAGTGAAAATCGATGTGGAACTTTTCCACGCCTCTTATAATAGCTAGTCATTTTTGACTGAAGTAACAAATCCCGGCACTTCAGTAAACAGATATGTAAGAAATGAACCTGATACAGTGGTGCCTCACATAAATCAGTATACTGTGACTCTGGCACAAAAGCATGGAGCCACTCCTTCGGTGCAGAATAAATCATGCCTGAGGGCAATTCTACATCCAGCTCGAGCCAACTGTGGTGCTCAGGAGCAATCATCTGTCGCCCATGTGTAATTTCTGCTCTTGGCAGATCCCAAGACTCTGGGGGGAAAATGCACACACACACACACACACACACACACACACACACACAAAACACAGAGAGGTACCACACCGAAAGCCCAGCTGGTGGAACTGCTGGCTGCCCAATTTCATCAGGGCCTTCCTTGCCAAGTCCTCCAGATTATTGGAGCCCTCATCATTTACCACCATTGCCAGTATCATGCCATCCTCCACTGCCTCCACATACTGGGCCAGACGCCGACTCTCATCCTTGCTCCTGTATGTATCAAACCTGATTTTTCCAGAAGATAAACAGAGAGAACTTCACTCACAAAGCCTTGATACATTGGCAATATTTTCTGTTTCTAGCAACTCTCAAGCATCTTAAATTCAAACTTTTCAACCTGGACCCATTTATTATCATCCCAATTTTCGTATACAGTGCTATGCTCTGAATAATGATTGAATTTCTCTCATTAACTCAGGGAAGTTGTGCTGGTCTACTGGAATGAAAGAGTTTGGAGCACATGGACCCAGCTTCCCTTCTGTGAACATTGACAGATCAAACCACCATCAATCACCTGTGAAACTTGGGGAATGGCAAACAATAAGAGGAATTCATCCTCTCTCCTGCAGGAATCACTAACCTGTCAGAGTGCAGCACCTCACTAGTCTTGGGATCAACAACGTGGACGATGATACCACGGTTACCCCATCCTCTCTCAAAATGATAATTATTGTCATTATTCTCTCCTGGATGGAGGGTTCTGTTCAGAAAGGTCCATGCCAGCTTCTTCTCTCCATGGATTTCAAGTGTGCCCCCAGTTCCAACACCAATGTACTTTCTCCCAAAGTAGCTGTGGGGCACATCGCTGTCATCAGACCTGTCAAACCCAAAACAAAAAAGCGAATCATATAACATTAAGTAATGCAATTAAGCACAACTAAGGCATTCTTCCTTTATCCTTTGACCCCTACATACCTTCCATACAGGGAAATAGTTAGGTTGCCTTTATAGGGACAGTCAGGGCTTCCAATAAGGAGTGCCCCGTTGTTTCCGATAAGAATGTGCTTTGTTCGCAGAACTATCGGTCGACTGGTGTCAGCAATCACAAGCTTCCCTATAAAAAACCACATACATACAAAATAGTTTGGCAGTGGGGTACAAGAATCAGATCTTTACAGTATGTGGAAAGAAGTAATAAGAGAGCAGAATAAAACAAACATAATGGAGCTTATTTCTGTATGATCCAGTTCACCTGGACCTCAACTGAAAATAGGTACATCTAAAGTAAAACAGATGGCTATGCACAAAAACTGAAAATGTGAAATGCATGCCTCCAGTAAAGCAAAGGTTTAAATGAACTCAGCATTCTGCGGTGAATCATACCCCCATCAACAATCTCAATGGAGTGAACAGTGGCTGAGGAGGTGAGGACCACTTTTCTGCCATGACCAATGGTGACCCGATGGGTTTCCCTGTGACCGGGGTTCCATGGCTGCAGACCTGCTTCTTTATCTGGACAAGCTTCAATAACACACAAACAACAAGTTAATTTCATTAATTCTCCTACACCACACCGATACCTACAATTAAATTAGATCAAAACTGAGAATTTATGCAGGATGAGGAATAACAACTAAGTGTATGGGTTCATCTTCAGAAACGATGAGGTTAACAATTCAAAGCAAAGTTATTTCTGTGATCACGCACAGAACGTGCATGCACAAAATGAACAGTACATGCACACCCACACGCTCAGCACTCACACAGTCTGGTGAATTTAGAATTAGCTGTCAATACGCCCACAGCAACTAAGCCTAAACGTTGAACCGTTTGGCAGCTGAGGCATGGAGAAAGTTTAACTTGTTTCTTCACCTCTTAACAGACTGCAAAATCCTCCATAAACTATATGATAGGTAAGCCAAACGATGACAGATTTTATTAAATAATAAATAAATTATTAAATGATAACTTTCAGAGGAACCAGCCCAGTGTTACTTATTTAAAAAGAATATTCTTTTACTACAAATGGTACAGTGCCATATAGGGTAAACCTTACATGTTTTTATTAAATAATGTCTTGATACAGCTAATGTTTGCTATAGATGTTGGAAGTTTGATTTAAAACATAAACACAATACATTTAATAAAATAAAATGAGTGAAGGAAGCTGTCATATAATGGGTATTATACGGAAACTCTGTGGAGCTTCAAAAGAGACGTGTTATGACAATAATTGCTGCATCCTGTGAAAAGAATGAAATGCTTTACAACAGGCAGGCAAAACACTGTCTTAAGAGGAGGTGTTTTCTGCAATAAACTTTTGTTTATTATAAACGTTTTGATTATTATGAACATTTATCCCTTCTCCGTGACCTTCTAAAATGCACATTTATGAAATTTCTGCCTGGTGTTTTTCAGCAATTCCTTCTGAACCACAGGAGTCAAGCAAAATCCATGGAAAAACTTTGTACCATTTATATTACAGGTCCAGAGTTTGCAAATCCAGAGCCATGAATGAATGTAAGATATGTAATCCCATTAAATCACAGCTTTGACAGAAGACTACTAAACATTAATAAAAACAAAACTAGCACACTGTTTTTTTAGACTGTTACTTTTTCTTTGAATCATATCGTGTAACTCATCTTCAGCTGAAATTTTCATAGTCGCTGTGCTGCTCCCTAATGGCTTTGGAAGCAATTGTGTTCTTAATTATAAAGCCCAACTAAATGCTCCACCCAACCTCTGTTGATAGATGCTATAAAATGAAAATGAAACAATTTCTGGAATGAGTCTAGAATGATGCCAAAGAGAATATGAAATACTACAGATTATCACAAGTGTCTATAAATCATGGATAACACACTGAGCTCTGGTCTGGCTGGCCCATTCAAGTAAAATAGAGAAGGGCTGGCTTTCTATGAGAGTACAAGCCCAAGGCTCGAATTAATCCAAAACCCAGTGAACAGTCTCGTGTTTCTCTCCGTGTCAGTCCTGCCACTCCAGTGCTCTGGGGACTCAAGACTCTTCTCCTCTTAAGGGATTAATACTCTTTGAAGGGAGTAACGGAAACTCCGTTAATAAAGTGTAGATCAACACCGGCCCCTTTTTTGCCTCTTGCAATTGAGTTTTCTCTAAATAGCCTGATCCCTAGAAGGCCAGCTGTGGCTCTCCGAAATAAATCTGTATTTTATCCTCCTTATACAGATCTAGGCAAGCTTAATACTCTGCTGTCCTGGGTGCCACCTCAGCTTCAGTCAAAGACAGGTTCAGTAAACATCTGGCATGAACCCGTGTATTTTACTAATCTCTGCTTTAGCCCAAGACTTCCAGCCAGCATGCGTAAGCATTCTTTTGCCTTTTGGAAAGATTACTCAATGCCTTCATAACATTGCACTCAAAATATTACAGCAAAGGTAAAATACAGGAATTAATGAATCAAAAGCACAATCACAACATAACCAAACACATTCTACATGCATTTCTATACTGGAGCATCAGTGCCACTACGCCAACATAAAACCTCATATTTCAAACTAAGTCATGTGCAAGCTGAAAAGGACAACGATGACAAAGTGTGTACAGATGTTAAGGTTACCAGAAGCATGTACTCACAACTAAAACCTCACAGTATTTTATACATGTAGCTTAGCTGAGGCTGAATTGCAAACATTGAAAGGCTGAATGGCACCAGCTTCTGCTGGAGAGAACAAAGCTCTTCCAGGCACTCACCTGCCTGAATCATCGGAAGTAGAAAAAGCAGAGATGCTGCAAAAGCAAACCCCATTTTTCAGCACTGGCTCCGGGGTTGTGCTGGGAGTTGCAAGGCACCTGGAAAGAAATTATCTGCAATCACATAAGGCTGAAAGCTCTGTGTACAAACTAAATCATAAAAATCGAGTATATTAAAAGTACACATCCAAATGACTTCGAGATCCATTTCTCTCTCAGTAGCTGTATACAAATCCCAATATGACATATTCTCAGTCTACAGCACCTCAAGAAGCTAAGATCTTTCAAAGTATTATAGTTAGTTTCATCTTCAAAGAGGCTGTATGAGCATTTCCAGTGTTATCCAAGGATCAAAGACCTCCGGAAAGAGAGAAAATCAGCTCACGCTAACAGTGGTGCACTTCTTCCACCGTGGTAATAGAAATATTATGTAACTTCCATACAGACCTTTTTTGTTCAGTAAGTATGTCAGAGACTTGTGTTATGTGTGTGCTACCATTTGCTTTACTCAAAGCACCTGCAACCATGATAGTTGAGTGTTGTCACACTTCCAGTCTTGTTCCTGGCCCTTCAACACACATCATAACACAGCATGGGTCAGCTGTCAGCCCAGTGTGTTGCAATGACGGTTACCTGTTCCCTGCCAGCCAGACATGCTGCTGAGGGACCCTGGTGTCTTGTTAGTGGTCACTACATGTGCTGGCATGCTAGAGTGCAGCTCCCAACAGACAGTGAGGCTGACTCCAAGCCCATTTTACCTGGAACTTCAGCAGGTACCAGCATTATGCTGTGCAACACTGATCAACACCACAAGCAGTGTGGCTCCACCCAGACACCTGTCAATACATCAGAAACCCCAGAGATAATCCTTTCCCAGCCTTTCACATTTCATCTTGTGACTTTAATTTTTATTTTGACAATTCCTGTAGACCAAACCCAGTGATTATTGCACATTAAAACAACGCCCCAAAACACGGGTAAAGGACGACATACTGTAAAAAATGGAAACATTTATTTCAAGCCAGTTATCACTTGTGTGGTGTTGACAATGTAAATGACTCATGAGCCATAACAGGGTCACATTTGGGAGTACGCATGCCCGAGCGCTTCGGCCCATCAGCCACAGAAGGGCCTAGGGGCTACCCCTCTTTTGGGACACAGGTGTTTTCTCCAGTCCAAAGCAGTGCGGTGCTGTTGGGAAGCCAGTGCCCTTCTAGAGAACAGCTTTAGCATTTTAGCCCAGTATAACTGTTAGCCCATCTGATAACCCAGATGAGCAGGTGCCTCCTGGAATGAAAGAAGAGATTACATTCACATGGCCAAGCACACAGCTGTGTACCAGACCACAAAAAAATACTTTAGTACATCAGATGCCCTAGACACAAATCTGCACAGTTGCAATTTGAAAATCTGATCTGTGTTTCAAAGTATCTGCACCAAAGTTCATCAGTTACTTATAATAATTCTAAGTATAATTGGAGCACTGTTCATAACACCTTCTCACTACTCATCTTTGTCGGGGTTGCGGCAGTCTGGAGCCTATGACAAAATCCTTGAGCACCTGGCTAGGAGGGTTATACCCTGTTCAGGATGCCACTTCATCACAGGGCAGCCACACATGCACAATCCATAACAGTTAATAACTTCATCATAAAACAGCAATATTGCATAATTTCCCTAAACCTGCAAAAGGCCACTGGCGGCACTGCTTAGATGTTCCATTTTAACTAAATTACATGTATATTTATTCATTTAGCGGTTGCTTTTCTCCAAAGAAACTTATAATGCTATTTGTAACATTAAGTTAATTCCATTATTTCAAGACAAATAGCAATGAGCCTTTCAAACTCATAATTCTCCTATAGTCAAATGCATAGACTCTATCGCTGAGACCAAAAAGCTGCCCTCCAACATGGGACTATGTATAATGTAACAAAAAGAATAAATGACTGTCTCAAATGTGCTGTTCAAAGGCAGTACCCAGTCACATTTTGCTTACAGATCAAAAGGCAGCTGAAAGAACAGCCATCGAAGTCGAGCGACGGATCATTAACAAAAACCATTTCTAATAGTGCTTGTTTCCTGTTTGAGTTGCGTTATGCCAACTCATCCTGATCCAGAAAGGGTCACAGTAAGGATGGCGCCCTGCTCGTCTCAACAAGATGGCCAGTCGTTGGGAGCAGACAGTTGGCCAGCACATTGCAGGGAGCAGACAGTTGACTCAGTTCAGCTGCTCTACTCCCATTAGGTGTACAGTGAGATGTAGCTGTGCAGATGCAGCGCAAATGCTGTTGCCTGATTAGGCACTTTCAGAAAGCATTACATCACCTTTTCCGGAGGAGGCAAGCAGGCTTTGAAGAATACGCTTTGATAACAAGTACAAATCCCAGTCTCCGGGCAGGACTCTGGTATCTTCTCAGAATACCAGAGACACCAAGCTCAAGATGTGCAGGAACACACGAAATTAGAGAAGATAAGCCTCATGGTTTTTCGCTGATAACCCACTGATTGTCACCTCGTACTATCTGTGCAAAAGACACCACGTCAAGCAGAAACAAAAACCAGAAATCTGCAACAATGTTTACAATATTTTGTCAGGCCCGACATTACTGACAAGATATGGAAGATATTGGACTTGATCCAAATTCCTGAAGACTTTTCCGTTACCAGCTGAAAAGCACATTTCTCACCAAGCTTGCAACACACGAGTTTCCGCAGGAGCTCATTGCCACACACTCACTTACAAATTACAGGGGCCTTCAATGCCTCTCTGGGACAGTGAAAGTTGAAATATTGCTACTGCTTCTTAAATGTCTTATAAAAGCAGGCATCTCAGGAAGAGTTGTTAAATAAATGTCATCTGACCTCTTGGACACGACACAAGAGGTAATAGCTGGAGGAAGGTGTACTTTGCTGAATTATGAAAAGATGTCTAATAAAAATATTTCTGACCCAATAAATGATAAAATTCCTAATTTCACACATCTACATACACACACACTAAAATTAAGAACACCACATCATCTAGTTTTCATTGCATGTATGTAGCATATGAAGCTGTAGAATACATAGTTCTTAGGACTGTAAATACACTCAGCCCCCATTATTTGGTTTCCTAGTATCTGATTTTGCATGTATCTGGTCTGTGTGATGATTATACCTCTCATCATTAATCAGTCTGGATTTTCATCTGTCAAATCTATGACATCTGGCACAGGCTCTCATCATTTGCTCTGGTGTGAGGAACTGAGACTTTACTTGAAAAATGTGCCAAGCAGCTATGAGAGACAGTGAAACAGTGTATTGTGGGAATTGCATACCTGTGCTCTTGGTTATGTTCTGGCATTCTGAGGTCTCACATGCAGGCTCACATGTTTGCATCTTCCGTTTTGCACTACTGGGCTTTCATTTTCAATTTTTTTTTATTTATTTCAATGTTACATATAGCATTCAATTCCTCATGTCAGTCTATCCACACTATCAAGGTAAGTTTACTTTATGAGACCATTATTTTCTGCCTTTGGACTTAAAGATCGCAGGTTCTAATGCCACCTCAGCTGTCGTACCCTTGAGCAAGGTACTTGCCCTAAATTGCTCCAGTAAAAATTACCCAGCTGTATAAATAGGCAAATAATTGTAGGCAGCTTTATTTTGTAGGTTGCTCTGGAAAAAAGCACCAGGTAAATTAATAAATATAAATTTGCTTTATATACACTATACATACACTTTCATACATACACCCTTTACATGCACTGCACATACACGTACAACACATACATACATACACATTCAACAATGAAATTGCCAGGAATAACTCGCCGTTACTCTATAGGCCCAGTAAACCTTAAAAGATAGCAACTACAAAATAACAAATCTTTAATTTCTGCATTTATTCATAATTTAGAGTAGAAGAAAAAAGAAGACAAAAATAAAATATAATGAAATAAAAAGTAAAATCCATTGTTCCTATTTCTGTTCCAAATTAAGACTTTCTTGCATGTAGAATGGTGAGGAAGCTTTTCATATACAGTATGTTATATATTTGCTACTACATCCACATGTGAGTTTAAAAAAAGCTTAGCAGACACACAGGTGATTCAGAAAGGCTTTGTGGTTACTTGCATGATTCAAAACAGCTTTGGGATGATTTTTAATTATTATTTTCTGGGAAAAAAAAACGTGAAAAAGTAAAACTCCATAAAAATATTCCAACATGAAGAGCTGGGTGTATAAGACATTAAACATAATTTAGGATGATTTTGGTGAGAACTTGGCTTGGAACGAATTGGAATTTTTTGTAAAGTAATAGAATAAATAATTTCATGATCTCATGTTTTGATGTGGTCCGTTGGGACTGATTAACGGGAGATAAGTGTATACACTAAACCAACAGTGATATAAAGACATTGGAGCAGTTCAAAGAGATAGCATTACTATAAGTCAAGTACACCGAGAAGACTTCTTCAGTTACCAAACATTATTAATTTAGTTTTGTAGGAAGATTACACCTTGAAACTTAAGAAGACCCAATGAACAACTTAATGTGGGGACTTCATTTTCACCCTCAACCAACAGTCAAACTCAACCCAAATTCTGTATATAGTATACATCTTACGCATCACTATAGTTACAAATTGTAACTACTGGCCTGAGAGCTGACAAGAAGTAGGTAGATGCAATTTTAAATCATATCATAAGGTGTCACAGGGTTCAATGCAAATTTTTACATTTCACAGCTATAAGGAGCAGTGCTAAACCAAGACATGTTATATATCTGTCTTATCAACAAGATCCAGCTATCCAAATAACTGACACAGACAATGGATGAAGAAGGCATTGGGGACAGGTGATTGTGCAACAGCTGAAAAACTGAAACTTAACCTGATGGTTGCTAGTTCATGTTGTTGTACTACTAGTTAAGGTATGTACCCTAAATTGCTTTAGCGTGAATGCTGTGTTAAATAAATTATTTAAATAATCTAAATTGCTTTAGAAAAAAATGTTAGCAAACAAACTATTAATAGCAATAATAATACAAACATGTCAGAAATCTATAACTGCTAAACAGCTTAAGACTTCCATGCAGGTTATTCAGCTGATAGATTAGAATATAGTATATTTGCTGTTTTTCTCACCATAACACAAAAGACAAACAGCTTCTCACATACAATGTTAAATGCATTTTTAATATTCCTTTCCAAAGCTGTGTGAGCAACCATTTTCTCATTTTAAAGTTATACCAAGTTATGATTGAATGTGCAGCCCGTTTTAAATTCCATCAAATTTGAAATTCCATCCAACAGCAACCACACTACATTAGCAAAGCTCCAGTGAGTCTGTGCCAGCTTACAACTTGAAGGCAATCAGAGGCCTCAACCTATATTTGAAACAGAGCCCAGAACTGGGTTCCACACCATGAAAAACACGCTGCTTCCCATATACTGTACACGGCATAGTTATTTTCTAGCATCAACCTGAAGCAGGTAGATTAGACCAAGTCAGTCTCAGCACATCCTTGGCCCATGTAAACAGGCTGAGATGACAGCTCACGGTCTTCTCACGTGGGCAGGCAGCATGACCCCCATCATTTCCTCCACAAGGCTGCTCAGCTGACTTGGTGCACAACAGAACTTGATGCACCTAGGGGTTTCCATGTAAGCACATAGGAACAACCAGAAGGCAGCAGGAGGGACCTCCTGGGCTTTTCAGTGGGAAGGATTCTTGACTTGGAAATGACTGTGTGAAAGATGGTGGCCTAGAGTCGAGGCAGAAGGTAGCATGCTGGATACAGTCACACTCTTGTAACTAGAAGGTCCTCAGTACAAATATCAGAATCAAAATGTATTAATCCAAATATGGGTTTTGTATGAGTTGTGGAGGCCCAGAAAATATTAGCACAACTTATGGGAAAAACAAGAGACCTGGTCTTCTATGGCAGAATAAACAAGTTAAGGAAGTTAAATCTGTTAACGTCCAGACTCCTGCCTTTTATTGTCTGAGAAATATGGTATGTTGTGAACTGTAATTTTGCACAGATACACACGTTAACAGAGTTCTCACATTTTACCTCGATTGTGAATGGATTTTAACACCATACAATATTTCAACAATTCTCATTACAGCTTTTATGCAATTCTTTTTTGAAAAAATCAGAAAGAATGCAAGGTATTCATTTAATCTTTTCTGGCAACAAAATGCAACAAAATACTTGTGTCTGTAACTAACCAACAAATATTTTGATTGCTTTATTATGCAAGAGCCCAAGCAAAAATGTCAAGCTCTGAACTGTGAACGCAGTATCTGACCTTGGCCAGAGTAAGCATGATGAAACAGAAATCCAAGATGATGAAGAAACCTACTGGCTCAAAGCATGAGAATTTTTGCCTTGGCAAACCATTCAGGTGCAAATTATTGCATGGCCTATTTGAGTAACACACACATCTGTAGACAGAAATCAGAAGCAAAGGACAATATGGAATAAGGAAAAAAGAAACTATTTACTACAAATAAGGAATTTCAAAGTCAACTGGGTCTCCTCAGCATGGCAGCAAATGTGGTCGACTGGAGGACACAGTAATTGTTAATTTGGTATGTTTCCCTCAATTGCTACCTACCACGATCATATCTGGTTCAGCCACTTTGTTTCAGGCATGTAAAAGTAGCAGCAACAATAATTGCTGGATCAGTTAAACAGTTAAGTAATCTGGAAAAAGAACTTCAATAAGGAAAAAAGAAATCAGAGACCCCCTTTTGGAAAAGTGAAGAAAGGTCTACCTTGGCAGAAGGAGCTAACACACCACACACATGTAAACACTCTACAAGTGCAGAAATAAAATTAGCCTTACAAGAGGGCTCCGACAAACTGCAGCACATACTTGTGCTTAAAAAGTGAATGTGCTGTAGGGACAAACTGACAAGCTGCCTAGAGATCCTTTCAAGGAAATTAGAGGCCTCTCAATTCCAGTTATAATTCTGTCTGCAGCTTCAAATACATAACACCTTCCAAACCTCAGTACTACACAACTAATCTAGCACTGGCCTCTGCTACTTTCTTATGTCGAGTTTGTTAACAGGGGTTGACTGGTGCATCTTTTGAGCACCGAAAGGAATGTTCAGACTAAAGGTTCTAAACTTCCTGCCCAAATATTCAAAATCTGTTTCATAGTCCCACATTTTCACAAACTGCACAAATATTTTGCTCTTGTGTTACCAGGGTCACCCTGAGTGGAAACAGAGTGACTACACAGATGTCAGTCTCCCTGTGGGTGTGTTTTTCTTTTTTTCACCTGTTTACAACATTGCCAACATGCCCAAGAGGAGACAGATAACATGAAAATAACTGTTCAATTATAGCTGACATTCAGACAAGCACAAACGAAGCTGAGTTAAAAGAACTACTTCCACACTGTACCCGTTTTTCTTTTGCTTCATCTAATTCCCAGCCTTTCCAAACTGACTTACATTTGCAAGTCTAATGTGTATTATTAAACGGTTGGTTAGTTTTCAGTCTTGTCATCTGTTCAAGACTGAAATGCTAAGAACTCCCATTAACACCGTTCCAAATTTGCAGCCTGAAGGAAAAAAAAAAACCTTTAATGTGCCTGTTCAGAAATATTTGACATTTAAAATAAAAAATAGAACATCTCTGAAATGTTAATGCTGTAGATAAATAGTAGGGACAAGAACACAAGTCACTATTTTTTGAACTGTCAAGCTATTCACTTAATACTGAGGTTTTTTAAGTCAGGAGGAAAACATCCAGTAATGCACAAATTTATACTTATCTGTTTAGCTTTTGTAAAAATCAGGACTTAATAAAAACAATCATGACAATGCCAAGGAATTGAAACATAAGTAAGTTTTTCTATGGTAGTACAGCTCAGGAAAGCAGGGAAACCACCAAGCTTTAATGCATGTATACAGCTGTAGAGGCTCTATGGTAGCAGGAAGTATAGGGGTTTGAGCTGCTCTCTTGCACTCAAAGGACTCCTGGAATCCCATCTCCTGCTGTAGTACCCGTTGAGAAAGGCAATTACCCTGAAATGTTCCAGTAAAAACAACCAGGCTTATAAATGAGTAAATCACTAAAAGTAGCTAAACATTGTGAGTTGCTTCAGAGAAAAGCACTGGCTAAATAAATTTAAAAAATGTAATGTAGAGGACTTCAAAAAGTTGCAAAATACTAGTGCTAAGATTATATGTTTCAAAGTTTAACTTCAAGGAGTATTGTTGATACTGTATACACAATATATATTTCTGACAAACAGCTATGGGGGGTTATTTTAGGAGGTGAGACAGAAATTAATGTGGTCTGTCCACTGAAACTCTGTGTCTTGCATAAGAAGTCCACCTCTTGCTCCACTCTCCACACTACTAGACCCACTTGTCTCCCTAAAGCTATAACAGTCCCATCCAGCCTTTGGTGTTTGTCACGCAAAACTCTACCTCAACAAAGCCTGGAACAGGCAAAGAGCCCCTGCTGTCAGACATAAATCAACTGAATCATAAATGAAAGCTTATAGTGGAAAAACTTGTGCACATATTTCAAAAAATCCAGACACACTCTCTGTGGTGTACAAAAAATATATGGCTGGATTTGTCATTCTTCTGAATGTTCTGACTTGTAGATTGCATTGCGTTTTCACAGATATGGGTGGGAAGGTCAATGACTTAGCAGATGGATTATTGGAAGACATGAGAGCAGCCTTATCATTTATTTTTAAGCACTGGCTTTCAACACAGGAGACATATGTACAAAGTATGCACTTTTAAGGGAACTAAAAAGTAAAATGTAGGGCAACTGAGAGCAAAGAAGCAGAAGGATGAAAATTATACAGTAAAGTAAAAACTGATCCTGTGCTTTTCCAAGTCTCACAGACAAAAAATTCAATGGAAAAGCTCAGCAATACTGCAACCAGTAGGAGCCCATCTAAATAGAAGCCTAGCAAAGTACCACACCTCTTTCAATCAGTAAAGGTCTGCATCATTCACATGGGCAACCTTGTCCTTGTTTTGCAGTTGACTGACATCACAGATTTGTGCCACATGCTGTTGATTCATCCATCCATCTATTGTGAGTAACTGCTCATCCTATGCGGGGTCGCAGTGAGCCGAGCCTTAACTAGCAACACAATGTGCAAGGACGAGGGGACACACCCAGGACAGGACACCAGTCCACAGCAAGGCACCCCAAGGAGGGCTCGACCCTAGACCCACCACACAGCAGGCATTCTTTGAAATTTTTTTGTAAAAAACATTTCATTCAATTTAATTAGAGAGTGATATTTGATATATTAAGGGGGAATAGTTGCCACAAGTGTGTGAAGCAAAGGAAATGTATTCTGAAGAGGGAACTTACTTCTTAGTGAAAAACCTTCAGTCTCCCCAGTCCCCCCAACTTCCCCTTAATGTTCCAACAGATCATTTCCTTCACCATTGTGCCTCCTGTAGTGATTTAGAGTCCAGTAATGAAGGCTCTGGTAAAAGTGCTGCAAGAGTGAAACATCAGTAAAAATATAAGGATTATCTGGATTTTCAAGGTTAATCCCTTAAAAGAAAGGTTTTCCCTCAAACCTTACAGGTCTTAAAGAAAAGCTTTTCTTATGGGCCTACATCATACTTGGACTTAGATTAGAAACTCTGTGCCTTGCATAACTCAAGTAAGAATCAGGCCATTCCTTCCTTTCTGAAAAGACTTTAATAATTCTACAAAGCACACTCACTTTCTTTATATGGACACTAAAGGATGAGAAATTGCACATGAAGTTCATGCCCTCTGTGTATAATATGCAGCTGTCCAACATTGTCATCATATTTTGTTGTCCCAGGTGACAATGATGCTCTGGATAGCAACACGGACTCTGCATAGTAGTGCAGCAGATAGCACTGGTGTCTCACAGTACTTGGATAATGTTACCGGACAGTTAATAATTTGAAAATTCAAAACCAGTTCAAACCTTCAACTCAGTTGCATTCTCCAAAAACTAAGAGATAGTCAATAGAATGCAATCAACTGGTTTCAATAAGAAAACATGTTTTATAACCACGGGCACTGGTCAGTCAGTCATTTGTACAAGAGCAAGAGCTTGACTGAACACTCACCTGTGATGGTTTTGTCTACACACTTTAGCAGAGATGAATTTGAATGTCAAAAAGGAATTATTCCCTCACCTGTTTTCAAATTTAATGTACTTCAGGACAAAAAGGTAGAAAGAAAATCTTTGCGGTTTATAGTTAGCTTTCAAACCAATGAGCTTTTTGCTGAAACTTTGTTCCGTGTGGCAGAGGTGGCAGAAACCATGACATCTTCACACACTGGATCATTTCAGTGTCATGCAGTGAATTCATACACACATCATCTGAAACCGCTTGTCCCATGCGGTGCAGGGTCGCGGGGAGCCGGAGCCCAACCCGGCAACAAAGCGCGCAAGGCCGGAGGGGGAGGGGACACACCCAGGACGGGACGCCAATCCGTCGCAAGGCACCCCAAGCGGGACTTGAACCCCAGACCCACCGGAGAGCAAGACGAGATCCAACCCACTGGGAGTGGACGCAGTGGATTCTGATTTATACACACACACACACACATTTTCAGAACCGCTTGTCCCATACGGGGTCACGGGGGAACCGGAGCCTACCCGGTAACACAGGGCGTAAGGCCGGAGGGGGAGGGGACACACCCAGGATGGGACGCCAATCCGTCGCAAGGCACCCCAAGCGGGACTTGAACCCCAGACCCACCGGAGAGCAAGACGAGATCCAACCCACTGGGAGTGGACGCAGTGGATTCTGATTTATATTTTATTTTAATTTGAAAATCTTATATTAAAGGAAATAGTAAGGAAGAATTTTTAGCCATAAAAGAAAGTGCTCCATTTGCCTAGAAAACAAACAATGCAATTCATCGCTCTTCTCGTGTCATCCAGAAATATTCCTGGGCAATTAAGTCAGTTTTTGTGGCCAACAAAAGGGTGGCATTTCATGGTCATACTGTGCACTGCAGGTTTCATTAGGAATCCAGGGTATTTTTTCCAGTGTCATCTGGGAATTAGAGGTGTTCCTTGTGAATCTAGAACTGGCTGTGAGGAGATGCACATACCGCTACAGGGTACCTACCAGTAACATGTACTGAGAGCCACTTGGCTTATATCCAAGCATCCTTGTCACAGCATTCTGTTCAATGAAAAATTACATTGCAAGCCATGCAAACAAAGATCTCAAGAGACAAAACAGTAAGGACAAAAGGAGACTTTGAAGTTACATGAAGTTGTTCAACTGCAGAACAGAGAATTTATAGTACCATCAGCCTGACTTCAATAAAAAGCCCAAATTTGCAATTTCCTTTTATAGCCAGAACAAAAAATAAGTAAGGGAAAAATACTAAAAGTCACACTGACTGAGAAATATTGGTTTGCTGCCATTTCGCAGGCCACATTACATGCAGGCCTCGGGGCCTTCCCTTGCAATTAATTCCACTTAAGAGCTTCATCATTCAAGTGTACAATTACAAAAATACAAGTAAATTGTGCTCTATGCAGAGTCCTTTGCAGAGCAGCAGAAAAGTACGGAAGTGTGGAAAGAGTCACATATACCACACACACACACACAGACTGTGCACTGCAACTTTTTCCTAAGCAGCAGAGGATGCCTGAGGTGCCATCTCAGCAGTCATGAGCAGGGCAAGGTCTCAGCCAGTGGGTGCAGAAGATGCAGCTGAGAATGGAGGAGAAGAATGAAAAATAAAAAAAAAAACAGGCTGCATTCCAGCCTGCCTGGACACATACAAATACCTGCACTGTTTCCTTCCCACTGGGGTTAAACACTTGCATGCAGCTGAACTGATCTTCCTGATTTGACTATAAATTAGGAGCCTAGGTCTGTGAAGTAAACATACTTAAGAAAAGACATATACTTTCATTTTTAACATCTGTATAACATCACTGCTGTATTCATATGTAGAACATCAAATATTCAATTTATTTTTATAGAGCGCTCTTCTCACGCAGTGACAACGAGTGCTTTAACACAGGCATGAGGCAAGAAAAACAAATGCATCAGAACAAAGATATAATACTTTTGGACAAAACACACACACACACACACACACACACACACACACACACACACACACACACACACACACACACACACAGTCTGAAACCGCTTGTCCTGAGCGGGGTCGTGGCGAACCGGAGACTAACCCGGCAACACAGGACACAAGGCCAGAGGGGGAGGGGACACACCCAGGATGGGATGCCAGTCCATCGCAAGGCACCTCAAGCAGGGCTTGAACCCCAGACCCACCAGAGAGCGGGACTTGACCAAAATACTTATCCAGATCTGTAGAAGACATACATAACATGTCACTGACCCACAAACTTGGGTCATGGTGGTGTCATGTTCCACACGTAAGCGATCCATGCAGAGACTTACACAGTCTGAGGAACATGGCAGGGGAATGCTCAAGTTAATGCAAAGCTCAGGAAAGCTATGCTATCAGCCTTTAACAACTCATTATATTTTATTCGGGACAGCTCTCCCCCTTAGTTCATCACCTCAAATCTTTGCAGTTCAGCTTAGCTTCTGCTGATTCTCAGTGTCTATCAGTGAAGAGAATTTAAAATAAAAGAGGTACACAGAGATAGGCTTTTCCACACTGGAGGTAAAGTAGTGATTAAGGAAACAGATTTCTGACCTAAAGTTGGTCAGTTCTAGGAATTCCCTACTGTTGTCCCCTATAGAAAGGAACAACTGGAAGTAGAATTTAAATAAAATACTGAGTTGGGTAATCTGGAAAAGTTGCTTCTTGATAGCAATGGCTAATAATATTTTCATTCATTTAGCTGATGCTTTTTTATATTTAAGCCAATCACAAATATCCATCCATCCATTTTCATTAACAAATTGTCCAGATCAGGGTCACAGAGGTCAAGAGCGTATCAAATCACTTGGTGTAAGGCTGAGGGGGGTACACCCTGGATGGAATTCCAGTCCATCACAGGGTAGCCTCACACACACTGCAGGCAATTTTAGAGTCACCAATTCACCTGAACTGCATGTCTTTGGACTGTGGAAAGAAACTGGAGCACCCAGAGGAAACCGACACAGACATGAGGAGAACATGCAAGCTCCACACAGGCTGAGCTGGATTAAAACCTACACATAAACAGCTTGGGCACTGTGAACTGGCAGCGCTACTCACTGCACCACTGTGCCACCCTTACTTACAACTATTTGCAATTAATTATACAGCCAGTTAATTTTTTACTAGAGTAATTCAGAGTAAACATATTCATTAAGAGTACTACAGAAAGAGTGGGATTCAAAAGCAGATCCTTAACTACTACACTGGTTGGCTGCTGCTAGCAAGAAAAACAACAATGATTCAAAGCAGTCAGTGTGCTTTTTTTCTGTACACCTCAAAGTATAACTCCAACCAGTCCATATTGTCCATATTTCATCTGACAATAAGTTTAAGAAATAAACTAGCGGGTGAGAGTCAAGCACTTGAAAACAAAAGCAGCGACCAGTTCTCCAGGTGCACAGTGCTCTCCAGCTGTATCCGTATCTGTTCAAGATACTTGCACACAACCCACTTTTGAGGGAAATGGGACATGACATTGGTGGCATCTTTGCCTTCTGCTCAGAATGAACTGAATCAACTGATTCCCCACCCCCAACTCCACAACCCCCACCCCAAGTAGACTGCAAGTTGGAACAAGAGTGAGTCAGCTGCCTCACTGTATACAGCCGAAGTGTACAGCTCTCATGCTAGCTCCTTTGCACCAAACATGCTGCAGTCCTCATGCTTGATCAGATCTGAACAAGTTATCATTCTTAAAATGCTTGGCTTATATCTAGTCTTGGAGGCCCTGAGCTTTATGTACTCACTAGTAATCTTACCACAGCATCTTAATTTTTTGACAGTTTGACAGAGTGAAGGTAAAACAGGATCTTGCAATAAAAATTGAACTGGATTGGTCCAGCAGTTTCCAGCCACAACCACTCCAGTTTCACAGTTTCCCTCTCCTTTTCATGACCTGTTGCTGCTTGCAATAAATTCTCGTAGTTTGGGGTCAACCAGGTCTGAACACGTAAAGCATGTTACGTAGCTGTTTGCTAGAAAACAAGATATGTGCAGTCCTGAATTCTTGGCTGTGACAGGCATGTGAAAATCTGTTACTAAAATAATCCAGGGCAGTAAATCGATAAGACAGTAAATGTCACCATGTTAACATAAAAATGGGCAGGCCAAAAAACAGGGTTACCTAAAAACGGTTTCTGAGATTAAGAAACTATATAACAGGTGAGTGAAAAACAGCTTCAGCATAAGGCTTTAAAATCAAAACACTGAAAGAAAATGGACAATACACAGAAAATGTTTCTCTGTGTTGTCATGCACTAGATATTTCTCAGGACAAATCACAGCCTGACAAACTCCTGTTAGAAGAAGAAACTAACATACCATGAAGAGGTGGCTTACTTTTAGTTATAGCAGTCAACCAAAGTTCTTCAATATAATATTGTCAAATATTCAAAGGAAGAAATGGGGGAGGTCAGAAGAAAACAGTCTGTACTATAGTTTAACAAACCTCCAAAATATTAGGGCTGAGGCTTTCGACATACATAGAGTCTGTATGGTTATTGTGAGTCAATTTAAAATGAACATCTTAAAAAGGATGCCTCAGATGAATGTAACTGGAATACTCAGGACACATCATTCTGGATCATTTCCTACAATTACACAACTGTGGAAAATCTGTCACAAAACATCCATCGAAACTGAACAACTGTATAATAATAAATGATGACGATTCAGTTGTGGCTCCATTCCAGAGTGAGTGGGGATGGCACAGCCACCTTCTGATGCTCCTGTGGCTTATTAGAATTATGTAATCCTACAGGCCACACCCCCCTTCAAAGCCCAGCAGGCAGGTGATATGACAATGCCATCTCCTTCCATGACACCTCGTTTCAGCTGTAATTAGCAGAGGCGTTCCAAAACGTCAAGGAAATGCTTGCCCGTTGAAGAAACTTTGAGAAAGCAGGAAGTACAGTAACTGAGAACAAGGGCTTCCAACTTTAAAGCTGGCAGGTGAAGGGAGGGCTTAGGGGCTGCTGCTTTTTGTACCCTTCAGCAAAGTATGTCACCTGAAATGTGTCAGTAAAAGTACAATACTGTATAAATGGATAAAACTGTAAGTCGTTACAAAGTATAATCTCAGCAAAATAATAATTTATATCTTACTAATGCGTTTACTCGGAATGACATAGATGGCTGCTGCTACAAAAATGGCCTTTGAAAACAAGAGCCTTCTGTTAAGAGTTTATTTTGCCTTTCTTGTTAGTCCATTAAAACAATTACCCACCCTACCCTTTGGTCCTTCCTACGAACTTTATTTTCACTGCTTCAGATTATGTTTTATCCTCTTGTCATCTCACTGTACACCTCCAACAGAGTGGTGGTGTGGTTCAGTAGGGCAGTTGGCAAACAAAAGCCTGAAAAGTAAATTGAATGAAGTGCATCTACCAGCATCCACATGACAGGGAAAACAGGGAAAATTCCTACAGGATGTGCTTATTAAAGAGTTGGATGTCATGGGCATAGAGCTACCCAACGACATATCCACCTGAAAAACAAGCCTCCCCACCTGAATCCCAGCCACACTGGTGAATACTGTCCAGCACCTGGAGAAAGAGAGACAACCAGTATGATGGATGGAAGCACCAAGGAGTCTGGGCAACCCGCCAACAGAATGTTCAGGTCGCAGAAGGTGGATGTTTTGTCTGCATTCATATCATTAGCCTCAAACCACCAGCTTGGTTGGTTGCAGAAAACATTCAGTCCATAAGAGACATCAGGAAAAGGTTGAAGTCGTTAGAAAGCTGTTGGGGTCAGTATGTTTGCTGGACATAAATAGCCTGAGAAGTAGCTAGACATGATCCAGACATTCTTTGGCAATTTCTGTGCAACAAACAGCAGACCCGAAAGTCTGATACCAATTTGACTGAAGTCAGAACTGAGTTTCCGTAACTGCTCTACATGAGATTAAACATGCTCAGACTGAAAAACAAGGATGTTCAATAATGCTCTAAGGAACATCTAATAAGGAAGTCCAACCTGCCACCACCTTTTATCCTCTGTTCCCAAATGTAGTCAATACTCTATGACCCTTCCAGTGAATATACAGCTCTCTTTCAGCTACTATTCCCCTGTTGTGTAGTCATATTCAGACAATATCTGAACCTTGGCAGGCAGCACAGAGAGAGGAAATCTATTTGTCTCAAAGAAAATGAGAAGCAGATCCAAAACTCTGAAGTTGCCAGAATAACACTCCTGTTCCAAGAATTCACACTGGTCAAGGGAATTCATACAGAAAATAGCTGGTGAAGACTCATAGCTTTGGCGACCTCGGCTCAAGGTAGACCATATTTCTCTGCCAAATGATTGTCAGTGCTGCAGTGAGGAAACTGCACGGTTGCACCTGTAAAATCCTAATTAAGAATTTAACAATTGCTAAGTTCTCCACTGACAGAAGAGAAAGCAGAGGTGTAGAAAAAGTCATGAAATGTGTTTCAGCTGATGAAGCCATGATTAATGTAATTAATTTGAACAATCTGCAGAGTAGCTGCAGCAAGAATAAATAAATAAGTTGTTACAGATGATAAAAAGATTACAGATGATAGAACGTCATATAAACAACTAATGATCAGTTTGTCAAACTTACATGGGTATAAAAATGTGTTTGAATTGCTGAAAAATCAGATTACTACACTTTAAAGTAGAAATACGGTTTAACAGAACTTCATCTGAGACAGAGGTCTGTGCTATGGTTGGAATTTGACACTAAAGATAGAAAATTTGAAATTTGTATATCTGTTATTGGATATAGCTTTCTTTAACAATACACATCTGCTCTGAAAGTTCTTGCTTTTGACTGGTGTGTCAGCAGTTTTAGGATTCAAATCAACCGTAATAATTTACAACTTGAAACGTGTGATAAATATGTAGGACTTGGTCTCTAGGCTGCAGACATTGACCTTAAATTGGCTTCAGTAAAAGTAAAAAGTCACTCAGTTCAACCCCACATTCCCCATGCTGTTTCTAAAGCATTCCATGGTCTACAGAGAATCTTTTTGGCTCAGCAGAGGGAAAACTGTTATGAGGTCACATTCTACAAAAAAACTGAGTGACTGTTGCAGAATATCTGCAAGATTTCTAAAAGAGGGTTGGAAAGAAAATCCAAATCCATGTTTTTTAACAAACCTTTTCAATACCCTTGTGATGAAAGTACATGGCTCTTGACAAGAGTCCAGGAGAGTCTCACCCAGCAGCCCCTCTCCATTATGCCCCCTGAAATGAACCTAAATGAAGAGGGCAGTCTATCGCCAGTCTGCCTGCTTCCCCAGGTGTTTCTCCTGGAGCAGCCATGGCCCTGCTCTGCATCAGGACATAGCTCATCACTTATTAAAGTTGCCCTGCGGTAGCCACATCCATCACACACCTCAAGAAATTCTGCCAGAGGACTCTGCCAAACGTAGTGCACCAGACAATGTAAAGGTCTTCTAAGTTTGGGTGGCACAGTGGCACAGCAAGTAATGCTGCTGTCTCACAGTGCCTGGGTGGTGCGAGAAGAAATGGGTTTGACCCCTGCTCAGTTTGTGTGGAGTTTGCATGTTCTCTGGGTGAGTTTCCTCCAATTTCCTCCCACAGCCCAAAGACATGCTGTTCAGGTTCACCCACAGTGTATGAGTAACAGATAGAGTGTGTTTCACTGATGTATGAATGAGTCATCCATTGTAAGTAGTGTATCTGGCATAGTAAGTCACCTTGGTGAATAAGGCATGTGGGCTGATAACACTACATAGAGTTCACTGGAAGTCGCTTTGGAAAAAAGCGGCTGCTAAATGTATGTAAATTGACAATGTAATTGTATGTAAATCTCTTTATCGTAAAGATATGTAGAAGCATCACTAAAGTTTGTCTTCAGGCTAACCCGACTCATTAATTGGTTGGGCTTGAGTCTTACACTTTGTCTCATACACGCGTACACCATAGATGTAAAAGCAAATGACACAGTATTGATTTAGAACACAGCTAAACACAACTACTAGACACACATCATGTTGGGAAAACAAGTGGTTTTGCAAAAAAGTGGATTTATCTGGCCTATTCAGAATAGCAAACCCACCTGTAGAGAAATAGTAAACTCTTACTAATTGTCACCCAAAGGCCATCATCTGACTCACCATTGGGATGACTCACCCCTCACACAACGACATGTGCTATATTTACAGCCTAATTTGAGTCTGCATGAAAATCTGAAGTAATTATCACAGACTTACTCTGAGAAAATTGCTTAAATGAAGATTTTCATGGGACCATGTAGGAGTTAATATGTCCTATCTTGAATATAAAAAGTTGCTAATTTCTCATAAGGTTCCACTCTTTGACACTATGATCTCCCCTGACTCCAATGGCAGCCCATAGAGCTATTTCTGCTAGCAGCCTGACACCTACACCTACAGCCAAGAAAGTTCATTTCATTATATTGGACAAATTCACAATACTGCCCACATTAATCATGACTGACATAAGATATTATGAAAGGAGGGCAAAACAAAGATTTTAACTGAGACATTGTAACATGTTTAGCAATTGAAGAAAAGAATGCATTTCATTAATTGAACTGAATCTTTCATGATTAAGGGCAAAAGACAATATCCAATTAATCGGGCATACGTCAGAAGTTACTTCCGAGGGAGTTTACAGCTGCTCCAACCTGCCATTTTTAATATATTTATGTGCTAACAAATGCAGTCAACAAAGAAGCCTGCCATTCTTAATCTTTTGCCTCAGGATGCAAGAATATGACAGGCCACAATAGCTCCCACTTCCATGACCTGTTCAGAGCAGGCAGACGGTGCCGCATGCCGAAAAAAGAGAATGCCATGCATTATCTTGCTGACGCACAAGAATTGCTTGTCAAGGTTAATGTGAAAAGAAATGCTAATAAATAGACTTGGGTCAAAGTTTATTTGTTGAAAGGTTTATATTAAGTGACTATTTACGAATTAGTCAATTCTGTGTGCGAGATGCTATATATGTAGGGAGGGCACGGAAGCTTCATAGTCAGGTGCTGCTTCAAGGACATTCTGGCTTCACGGCCCCTGCTAGGGATACTTGTTTTAACAGGATGCTTCTACCCACCCAAATGATCGTTCCCATTAGTGTAATGGCCATTGTAGGTGGTAAAAAAAAAAAAAACAAACAGATTTAAGGCCAGTCCCCCCACTTTAATTTAAAGAACAAACAAGTTGAAAATGTTCACCCGGCCCATTTGCATGGACCCAAAAAAGTGGTCAAACTTTTTTTTGAGAATGACTAACACCCCATGAAACAGCAAAATTGAGCAGCCCTTCATCTGAAGATCTGAAGCATTTCTTATTGTGCACTGTGTTTTGCATGGAGGAGAAAACAGTATCTGAATATTAATAGCAAAATAAGGAATGCGAACAATGTGTTATGCAACAACATAAACCTGCTTTTCTCTATGCACTCCATTTGGAAGCACACACACACAGTCTGAAGCCACTTGTCTGAAGCGGGGGTCGCGGTGAGCCAGGGCCTAACCCAGCACCACAGGGCATAAGGCCGGAGGGGGAGGGGATACAGCCAGGACAGGACGCCGGTCCGTCACAAGGCACCCCAGGCGGGACTCGAACCCCAGACCCAGTGGAGAACAGGCCCCCGCACCCCCCCCACTATTCGGAAGCATTTAATTTAAATAAAAACAATAAGCTTTGTGCTAAAAATTACTACAATGACTAGTTTTCCTTGAGGTGAGTTAGAAGAAAACAGTTTGCTCTTCTACACATTTAAGCCTTTTTGTCATTTTCAATAAACACATTCAAAATATCTCCAAAGAATTCAAACATTCCCTAATCTTTAAACTGTATCCAGAACAAGTTTATTTTTAATTATATAAAAACAACTTTTACACTGGCAATGTTCATGAATGTATGTTGAAGAAATCCACTAGGATTTTCAGGCAACAGATGGAAATTTAAACTCAGTTGTTGAGATAAGGTCACCCTGTCCTGCTCTGTGTTTTGCAGTCATTCAGGGTGGTGCATACTAGTCTATATCATTTGGGCTCAACACTCAAGGCTCAGAGAGGTCAGCAGAATAAGCAAAAGTCATAGTTTTACCATGAGAAAAGAACTACTGGCCCAAGAAAGGTTTAAATTTAAAAACCTCCAAGGACAAACATTATCAGAGTCCTTAACTGAAAGACATTAACCAAAGTATATCTGTTTTAATGGCACCACTTTCCATGCCTCATACCTGTACTGCAAATTAATATTATGCAATGTTGCACCTAAGTTGAAAACCAAATTATTCAAGAACACTGGAGCTCAGTCTAGAGTGATTTTTTTTATATCTTCGTATGACAGACATTCATTGGCCATCACAGGGGATGTAAGTATCCGGAAGAATGTGACAGGAAATAAAAATACGCTGTTGCGCTTTAAAACTCTGGCTTCCAGCCGATTTTATTTCACTGTAATGTATGGGGGGAAACGGAACAATTATCTTCCTGAACAGCATGTGTCCTTTAAGTAATTTTCTGTAAACACAAAGAGGCAGATTTTATAACTGGTAAATGAAAGATTATTGCTATCAGAATACGATTAAAACACTCACACGGGCTGTTATATTTGCATAATGCATTTCTGTGGGGGGGGTTTAAACACTGATTACTGGCTCTCCAGACAGACTGATATGGAACCCCATCATAAAATACAGCAAACTCATCTGTTAAACTTGTAAATTACACAGATATTGTCTCAAAAGAGACAGTCTTAACAGTGGCACAAAAACCATTTAATAGAATGAGCAATAATGTTTTAATGGGGACAAGCGGAATGTCACATTTTTTTAAAAAATGGTTTGAAAATGGAGAGAAAACGCTTTCACAGTGTTTTCAAATTATTAGATTGTGGATTTGGTTGGATGATTAGCAAAAACTGACCAAATTTAATTCTAAGCCACAATAAACATCTACTTGTCAGAATTACCCATCACCCATTTCAGAGGTATTCAAACACGTCTTTTCAACAACCACACGCATCAATTAAATTAAAACGCACACAGGATGGTGTGATAAGTACAGCCATCTCTGTAGACCATTGTATTAGAGAGAACTTCCATTTTCTCTAACAAAGAGAAAATGGCTGCAGTTTTGAGATCGAGAACCTGTGAGATTTTTGTATTACGACACTGCTTTTAAAGATTTATGAAAGCAGCAGACAAAGAAAAGGTCAAGGCACAAGATGACCCACTACATTCGGTTATTTGTTTTTTTCCACTAAGAATAAAAAAGCTAAAGGAAAAAGTCAAACTAAAACAACCAATACACAAGAAGAAACTACAATCCAATATAGATGTGAAAACACCACAATATTAGTTCAGCTTTTGGGTAACAGTTCATTTTATATATCATAACAGTTCATTAACAACTAATTTTTAACAGGAAGAATGGGTAGCTTGGTGGTCAGAAACTTGTTACCTGAATTAATCAGACTATGGGTTTATCGATATGCGATAGGATTGGAAGACTCGAATGACTGACACAAAAACTGATTATAAAGGCATTAAGCCAATATAAATATATTATATAAGAAATATTTTACCACTGAGAGAAAAGGGGAGGACCTAGAGACCGGAATAATCCTCTAATGTGTATAAATTATCTACCAGTTGCCATGAGTCTTGAGGACATGCAATTTTGAGTCGGGTCACTCTCAACATAGTACATGTGAACTCATCAATATACAAAGTTGGCTAGTTCTTTCTTAAGATTTTAACAAAATATAATGTATGCATTGAGAATTTCATTCTGGAATATGTATGAAGAAAGGGGCAGCAAGAAGTGCAGCAGCTAAGGATGTGGGTTTGTCATTCGATGATTGCCACATCAAGTCCCACTCCAGTTATAGTACCCTTGGAATTGTGGGCCACCTGACTAAAAATTGCTCTGACACCTCTTCAGATAAAACACATTTGTGTAGACTTTTACCCATCAATTCTGAAAAACTGATTTCAGGATAGGGCATCCTTCTTGTGTAAAATGTGGGGATTTCTTACCCACTTGAAACAAATCATTCCTGTTCAATTCAATAAATCGCTGATTTTTGCATAATTCATTTAATGGGGGTTCCTCTCTCCCAGAAAATTTATCAGAGGGGGTTCCCCATGAAAGAAATCAGTCGTAAATAATTAACTTCATACTCATTTTACATATAAAACCATTAAAAAAGATATTGTATCACACATTTTCAGAAAATACTTTAGAAGTGAATTTTATTTCCAATACCACTGTTGATTATACATTCATATACTGAAATAAATGTAGAGAACCTAAAATCAACTAGATGTTCAATGCAGAGTAGTGTTTGCAAAGGGGAGGAATGTCAGCCTGCTGGCCTCATTCTGCACAATATTTCAGTGAAATTAAACAATCCTGCACCCTTCCATCTTCCATGCACTGAAAAAGGAAGAAATACATTCATTTAGCAGACCCTTTTCTCCAAAGCAACTTCCAATGAATTCTATGCAGTGTTACCAGCCCACACACCTTATTCACTGCACTGACTTACACTGCTAGACACACTACTTACAATGACTCACTCATCCATACATCAGTTAAACACCCTCTCTGTTACTCACACACTCACATGGGTGAACCTGAACAGTATGTCTTTGGACAGAAACCAGAAACCCACACAGACATGGAGAGAACATACAAACTCCACACAGACTGAGCAGGGATCAAACCCAAATCTTCTCACACCACCCCGGCGGCACGAGACAGTAGCACTACTGGCTATGCCACAGTGCCCCTGAAATACTATGTGTCTTGCTCTTCCAAGGTAGTGGAAGAAAGTGGGCTTTGAATTGATCATACATATTATACACAATACACACGTGGATGCCATTTTTCTGTGAACTAGCAAGGTCGATACTGTCAATGCCATTTTCACTCCACTTGTCATAGGACTCATTCAATTTACACAATGTACAGTGCTTAAGTCAGCTTAACTGAAGCTTAAGCATGACATTGATACAAATAAACATTTATTAATGTTTACCCCTCAGCTCCATGTCACCTGTTAAACACATTTGTGTTTTCTACACCACAGTCTTTCTTCAGTGGATCAGACAATGTTTTGTCTCCCAGAAACAGCATAAGAAAACACACGGAGCACTGGCTTGGCTCTCAGCAAGAAAGACTTTACCAAACAAAATCAGGTCTAAATCCTCTATTGCAGTTTTCAACATTCATGCTTTTTTGCACTTTCCTGAGCAACCTCCTACTGTGACATCTCAAAATGAGCCATGGGATGTCATAAAATAGGCTTGCAAGTTCATACTCCACACAGCCTGTACACACTGCATTTAGCACTCTTTCTGTAACCCTAACAGTGTCACCTTTTAGCCTCAGAAGAAGCTTCCAGATATCCCCCAGTGAACCCTTAGAGGCATTCTGCACAGTACACATTTCAGAAATGTGTCTACCCAAATAAAGTCTCAGTATGCTTCCATCTGCAGCTGCCTAATCATGCAAATTTATGTTGCTAAATATTTACAAGTGCATCAGGTAATTAGTGTCTACTTCATTCACATTTTCATTAAATCACCTCAAAGGGAATGTTTTAAATGTGCTAAAAATCTGTGCCTTTGAGCGTCGGCTGTTGCTCCCGTTCAAACACCTCTGTTCCCTCCCCTGGCATTTGGTAATGAAAGCTACACACAGGTCATTTCTTGCACATGAAGCTGACTGAGTGCATACTTTGCAACTGCTAACATCCTGCATGGGGACACATATCCTCAAAAACTATGAAGCAGCTGGTGATAAAGTTAGAAGATCTGATGGTGAGATGCAGGAGGCTGTGGCAGTAGCAGTTACAAGAGAGGCCTGCCAAGGAAAGAAGAAGCATGGGGCAACAGGGGGCAAGCACCATAGGGTAATGGAGGGCAATTGCCTAGTAGGAGGGCACCTAGCACAATCCCCCTTTCCAGGTATTGTGGAAAATGAGGGCCACGTCCCCAGCCCACCCTGAGGTCCTGTTGAAGAGCTAAATCAGAAAGAGGGCTTCAGTGCATCCAGTCTGACCTTGATACTTCTGCACAGGATAAAGGTTCTCCTCTCAGCACAGAAAGTAATCAGAGCCAGCTGGAAACCTGCTTCTCTGCTTTCATTTTAAATTTTATATTAGAAAGGCTATTCTCTGTACTTTTCTGATGTTTAACTGCTACTCTATTTTTGTAACATTCAATGGAAAGAATGAGAAAAATTTAAATTATTGCAAGCACAGCTGTTTTGACAAGTGCTTTATTTCTTTTAACGTGTGACAACTTGTCAAATATACTTCTCAGAAATACCTTATATCAGTACTAATATATATCTGGCACAAAAAGAACTGAGTTCAGTAGATACCGGAGGGAACTCTCTAGCTTTGTTTAAGCACTTTTTCCTAAACAGTTGTGGACAAAGGTCAAGCAGGTCAGCGTCCATGCTTTAGCATCATGTTTAATACACTTGTAGCAGACAAACCACAAACATGTTATTTATACTTCAGTAGCTGAGCTGTATTTATTACATCATTTAAAATTTGATGGAAACTGAAACTAGTGCACAGAAAATATCAGTTGGTTTTTGTCAGGTTTTAATCAACATTAAAAACAGAGGGAAGCACTTATATCTTCCATTCCCAAAATGAATAAGAACATGAAGATATTGTATCACACATTTTCAGAAAACACTTCAGAAGTGAATTTTATTTCCAGTGCCACTGTTGATTATACATTCATATTCAACCACAAAGCAGCACAGAGGATGGAGATGATAACCCGTCATGAGCAGCTCAGTGCTCTAAAAGGAAATGCCCTAGCTGGAGTATACAGGTGGTCCCTGACTTAAGTTCCACGAAACCCATTGTAAGTCGAAAATATCGTAAGTCTAAAATGCATTTAATACACACCTTTTGTCATTGCAAATGAGGCGAAGGTGAGGGGTTGTTGAACCCAAATGCGGGTGCGTTTTATTAAAGACACAACAAAAGGGGCAGGCAAACACCGTTGTCGGGGACAGGAATAGGTCACACAATTCGCAGACGGGATTCAATAGGATGAGACACGTGCTCAAGAAGCAAGCAAAGGTCCATAGTGAGAAGGTAGGAAGAGGGACAAAGGTAAACACTGGGCATGGAAACGTGCTGGAGATGCGGTTGCTCAAGACCAGGTTCCACAAGCAGGTGTGCTGGCACGGTTCCTTTATACCTGTCCTCTCTGATCGGGGGCAGGTGCAAGCGTCATGGGCGTGGCCGTTGGCATGACACCTCTGTGTGACAGACTGGGAGATGCAGATCGCTGTCACTGCCCAGCATTGTGAAAGTAGTATGGCTCTGCGTATCGCTTGCCCCGGAAAAAAAATCAAAATTCGAAGTATGGTTTGTACTAAATGTCTATCACCAGCTCACCACTGTAAAGTCGGAAAAATCATAAGTCGAACCATCATAAGTCCCGGACCACCTGTACATACATTAAGCAACAGGCCCCTTCAGGAGGTACAGATGAACTGACTGATTCAGTACGAAACTCTATTATACTCACAACAATCACTGGCTGAAAGGGTTGGTAAAAACATAACAATAAATCACAAAGTCAACAGACAAATACCATACTTTTTACAAAACAAAGAATATAGCCTGATCTCAATTTCTTGAACATGAAGCATTTATACTTAAAGACCATTTTAGAATCTTTAAATAAGTAAGATTGCATTTGATGAATGATAGATGATGATCTGAACGGAGAACGTTCAGAATAGTTTAAGAATAAAAGTCATGATTATTTGGAGCTGTCCATGGTAAATCTAAGCATGAAATAGAATTCTGACTGGATAGTAAGGCTTGCATTTAATTTTTATGCTCTGGCAAAAAAACAAAGACAAAAAATATTTAATTTCAACTGGTATTCACCAGCTCTATCTATAGATTTCAGGTAGCAGTGTCCATGAAATTGGTTTCTTTCTAAGCATGCTGAACACTTCATCTTGATGAGCTCCAAAAAACACTCTTTAGAATTCCGAAGCCAGTGTATTTTTATCTGAGAGTCACAGCTTGGAGAAAAGCTGATGCTGTGCTCTAACAAACATACGTTCATCTCCGGAATCCACTCTCCCCTTACCCACAAATGTGCTTGTTTTAACTGTTTTGAACTACCTGATCTTCATGATTACCACTAAAGAGTGTCATCTTTCCTTCAGTCATTCCAAAATATAATCACAAGCCTCATAAGTACATTTAACATTCACAATTTAAAGCTAATCAGAATGTACCTATCAATAAAAATTGTGAAAGCTGAACAATATTTTAATGTTTTTTTTTGTATTTCAAGAAATAATTTAAAAGTCCTCCATTGTCACAGTCAGTGTCAGGAATGCATCCAATCACTAGGACATCAGAGGTGAAGATTACCAAATCCACATCAAACCATCTTCAGATCGCCACCAAGTCCTTATCAGTCTCATCATGTCCTCGGTCTATAATAAAACTACTGTTTAGAAGCATGCTCCATTTTCAATTCCCCATTAATAAAAAATTGTGTCCAGTGAAACACACCAACCTGTTCATGGCCAGATGGATGTGGATATGCGCTGTGTCAGCTCCGCGCTTCGTAGTGGCCTTTTCTTCCTGACTCGAGCCTTTGCCCGCGCTCCTGATGCCCCCTGCGGACTGTACTCTGCTGCGCGCGCCGCCGCGTCGGCATCGGCGACGCAGCGCGCGGACTCGCTCGACACTGGAGAGCGCGGCGCCACTCGCGAGCGCAGGAAACGCAGCGCGTGGATGAAGACTGACGTGAATCTGACCATTTGTTTTGACCATAGCTAAGACACCCTATTCGGACCCACGGGCCCAGTGTTTGTACAGTTTTACAAAACAAACAACCCCTTCATGGATATATTTAATTGGGTGAAATTCGGTTATGTGGAATTTGCGAACTTTAACCTTAGAAGTGCAGCGCTAGACACACACTGGCAACGGCCCTTTGTGTCACCTGTTGTACAGCAGCTGTCGCCTCCGAGCAGGAACGAACGGAGAATTACATCCCTACATCAGACATTCGCACTAAAAATGTAACGCAAAATATACCATCTCTGAGATGTGTTCTGGAAGATTTGTTTTATTCCCACCATGGACTTTCCAAGTGAGCAAGTAAGGACGTACACCGCACTTTCTTTCACACACCTGTGGCGACCGACACCTCTCCGCCTCATGTCATGATGATGAAGACAACACTCAGCTTCGAGTTCCCTAAGAAAAATATCCAAGGCGGGCAATAAATCCGGAGTGGCACCAACCTGTGATGTTACCAGCCCGCCGTCGCCTTGTGACAGACGTAAAGTGTCCCGCAGTCAGCGTCCGGCTCGCGTGACAGCAGCTCCGGTGTGGAGGAACGTGGACGCGCGCTTATTTATACACACCGCGCTCCCGGCTCTGAGCGGCGCGAGCCGCCCGCTCTGTTTACAACAGCTGTGCGATGCCACGCCCACTGACACCGGATTGGTCAGGACACATCTCACCGTATCGCAACAACATCCACGGGTATGACAGCCCGACACTCGCAGTCCAACTTCTCTGCTTAAAAAGTAATTTTAATATAATGGAACAATTTGTCTTTTCAAAAGCATAGTAAGTATACATTTTCACAGATGTCTGGATCACTACCTGCTGCTATCATTTTTAAAATGACCATTGGCAGACATTTAATCGAAAAATATTTGTTAAATGTCTTAGTAAAATAATTTTATTCGCTGTTTACTTGGAAAAGTTTTCATGGTCTTAATTTGTGAAAAAAAAAATAGCTGATTGTAATAACTGGTATTGACTCACAGATGGCTTACAGACTTTCTTAATGACATATAATATTGAACTATTGATTTACGGATGTGTTACTGAACTGCTACTGACACGCACATATGGCACAGAGCTGCTGTAAACTCAGAAGCCAAAATATTAAACTCAGCACAAAAAATACAAAACTACATTCAATCAGTTTCCATGTTATTCTCCCAGATTACATTAAAAACATATAGTCTTAATTTATCCATGACTTTATAACAAAAACTAAGTCTCGAATTAATTGAAGTTATACTGAACTGATATCTGCTGAAAAGCATCTATCTCATCATTGGCTCGTTCCCTCTATGGATGTTCCCAAACTGTCACATAGAGGTCGCTGTTAACACAGAATGAAACCAACCAACATCAACAACAACTTGTCCCGACTAGGCAAACCAGAGCCTCACCCAGCAACACAGGGCACAAGGCTGGAGGGGGGGGGGGACACACCCAGGACGTGATACTAGTCCATCACAAGGCACCCCAAGCGGGACTCGAACCCCAGACCCACCAGAGAGCAGGCACAGGCCAAACTTGCCACACCCCCAAAATGAAGCCTCTCCCCAGTGTTTGCTCGCTATGCGGTAGGGTTGTAACAATCAGCAATGCGGCAGGTTATGCGACTCAGTTGGCGGCAAAAAGAAGTGAAGAAACACAGATTAACAATTCACTTCAAAAAACCTGCCAAGTACACTATTTATTCGTGAACAATCAAATGACATCCACGAAAAAGAGTTTATTTGCCTTCCACCACCCACTCACTTGCCAAATGGATTCTTCTTGGTGGTATTTATAGAACTTGGGTTCCCCTCATTCTCTCTCTGCCACATCAAGTCAAGTATGCTGCCATTTCACCTGAAGGTAAGGCGTGTTTTTCATGTGGAGCAACCACAAACACATTTTGTATCAACAACGTATTCACTCTGAGTACATTATCCTATTGCCAAATGCTCCATCACAAGGAGCAGCAGCCACTTGAAGCTTTTCATTGACCTTGAATCAATTTCAACATACTAGGGAGCTATAATTTAGGAGGGGGCGCGGTGGTGCAGTGGGTTGGACCACAGTCCATGCTCTCCGGTGGGTCTGGGGTTCGAGTCCCGCTTGGGGTGCCTTGCGACGGACTGGCGTCCTGTCCTGGGTGTGTCCCTTCCCCCTCCGGCCTTACGCCCTGTGTTGCCGGGTAGGCTCCGGTTCCCCCGTGTCCCTGTATGGGACAAGCGGTTCTGAAGGTGTGTGTATAATTTAGGACTCATGTCAATGTGTGAATTCTGTTCTCCATTATTATTTAAAATTCAAAGGGCAAAACTTAGAACCTTTGCGTACGGATAACAAGATCCGGGAATATTTTATACCTCTTCACAAATTAGGGTAAAAACAGCGTACTGCTGTAATTAATGAATGCTGCTGATTTCAATGTAGAATTTACACTGAAATACAGATGCTGGGGTACTACAGAGGGTAAAATAGTTGTATGTTTGCAAAATATGAAGAAGAACTTGTAAGGTTACAGAGTCTCGATTCATCACATATAATAGAAACTTGGAATTCATTACTTATTGTGTAGTCCGATCACATACATATACCCACTAAATGTATGAGGCAATTCATTTTGGTAGTTATCACTCTATTACACAACTGACCTTGTGTTTACTTGCCAAACAAGTAAGAGGAGAGAATACATTCTATAATTCTAATGGAGAGGAATGAAGGAAAATAGAGAGAAATGTTTTGTATGTCCTGGTAAAGTGTGTTTTTAGTTGCAGTCTACAATTTAGAAGGAATCATGCTGCATTTGAGGTTTCAGATCATTTTCCTACAAACTTAATATACATAAAGGTTGTGAAATGGTGCAGTAATCTAACTATAGGTCAAAGAGTCACAGGGGTTATTTTGAAATGAGTATTTACCTGTTTGCACCAATATCTAGCCCTTTTTGCTACGAAAGAGTAAAATTTAATTCAGTTTTTTCCTGGAATGAAGTTATCCCTACAAAAATGTTGGCATTTGTTTTCATTTGCTAAGTAAACATGTTTTTTCCGTACTGCAGCTCAGAGAAAGAACTTTGAAGATCATATTCCAAATTGTACTTGTTGTTCCAAAAGAGGTCTTTTCACGTTTTTTCACACCTGTTTATTTATTCTTTATATTGGTTCCAAAGATCTTTGCGGTGAAATACATAAGTACATACAACATCCTAATGCATAGGGAAGGACAGAAAGCATCCAATTGCAGGGCAGTGCCTGAGGTCATTTTCCCTCCTGTCACTAACAATGTTCCCATGTCCTGGTATGTGTTATAAAAAGCTGTTGCTCACTGAGCATCTTGAACCTAATCCCTGGGATCACTGGGCCAGCATGATTGTTCACAATAAACATGAATACTTCATTGGTTTTAATGTGCGTATTATGATTCTAATGAGGTGGTCATGTTCTTATGTTAAGAATTAACACATTTCAGTCTCATTTCATTGATATTTATCGTAACATGTTTCAAAGAAAAAGACAAAGAGAAGGAACCTTTTGACTTTAACTCATAAACATGGGCACGGCGGGGGGGGGTTTATGACCAGCATAATTTGTCTTTTTATGAGCTACATTATAGCCAAAAATCCAGAATAAGGATTATTTCTGAAATGATGCTTAACTAACTCTGAGAAAATTATCTTTGGATCCCAGCCAATGGTCAAGGAAAGAATGAGGAGTGTACTGCTGGGAACACTGCTTTAGATTTTCCCCTCAGGTCCTGTTCTTTGAGTTCCTGATCACCACATAACACTTATCCCCAGACTTCAGATGGGATCCAAGGTCCTTAGGTGAAATAGTTTTGCTTCATAGTACCTGAGCTGACTGTGTGTAGGTTCAAACCCAGCTCAGTCTGTGTGGAGTTTGTATGTTCTTCTTGTGTCTTTGTGAGAATCCTCTGTATGCCCTGGTTTCCTCCTAAAGTCCAAAGGCATAAATTTCAGGTGAAGTGGACACTTTCAATTGCCAGTAATGTGTCTGTGTGTGGGGCTGTGCTGAGATGGGCTGGTAGCCTGTCTAGGGTGTGCTGTCCCCCTCAAGTTATTCTGGGATAGTCTCCAGACTAGTGCGACCCTGACAGGACAAGCGGCTATTGAGTGAACTAATGATCTCTAGAATATGTCACTGTTTTACCACTTGTGGGCTTAATTGGATTCATGATTTTACCTTGGCATTTGTCTACTAGTTAATCATAAAAATGATGTGTCAGAAAAAAACAAAGTAGAATGTTTTGATTTTACTGCAGAGTGCTGCATAATATTTAGGAGCAGTCTGACTCTGTTCCATGCTGAAATAAAAATTACCAAGAAGATATACACACTGTAATGAAATATAAAATAAGTAGTTTGTGAAGAGTAGTGATGGAGGAAAAAGGAACAGAGTTGAGTGTGGTAATGGTACCTCTTTCATGCCACAAAATGAAACTCAACAGCATCTATGTTTGAAACTTTCCCATCCCCTGGCAAAATTACAGGGCTTTTTCATTTCTTATACCGCCTTACTCTTCACTTGTAAGTATACAACATGATCACTGGCAAATCACACCAGACACAGCTGAAGACACCCACTGATCCTCCTGTTATCAGACAACTCATGAGTAAAATGCTATCTTGCCTCGTGCCTGGGTAGTGAGGGTAAAGTAGATTTTCCTGATTGGACTGTTGCACATACAGAGCAAATGGAAAAGCTAACACACCCACCCCCCATATCCTAACTAAAGTCAGTCTTCAGTAGAGAAGCAAACTTTTGTAATATGCCATTGCTGTCTTGGATCAGTAATGTTTAGCAATCCATGTGGAAAGTACATTAATGAGATGGTGGAGTTTTTTTTCTTTATTGGAAGAATTACCCTATCTCCCTCAAAGAGGCCACTAGTCCTTGCCAGCAGGGTGTCGGAAGATCCTTCCGCTGTGCTTAAGTCTTCAGTACCCGGAGAATTCTTGAACCCACCCCTACAAACTGAGAGCAGAAAACTACTGTATGTACACAAGACACTGGTCTGTGCATGGTGAATCTTTCTTATCCCCCAAAACCAGCCTGAATTCAGCATCTTAATGTTCTGTCAGGGAAGAAAAATCTTCAGAGCTTCTATTTATAAAGTTATCTTTGGCAGTCGTGCTTCTCCGCTTGGGAAAAATAGTAATATAGGCTGAGTGAACCAGTTGCCCTTAATTACGAGGACACCAAACTACATTTGCATTTATGGAAGATGTGCTAAGAGGGGGGGGGGGGGGGGGGGGGATGCTGTGGCGCAGTGGCGCAGTGGGTTGGACCACAGTCCTGCTTTCTGGTGGGTCTGCAGTTTGAGTCCTGCTTGGGGTGCCTTGCGATGGACTGGCATCCCGTCCTGGGTGTGTCCCCTCCCCCTCCGGCCCTACGCCCTGCGTTGCCGGGTAGGCTCCGGTTCCCCGCGACCCTGTATGGGACAAGCGGTTCTGAAAATGTGTGTGTGTGTGCGTGTGCTAAGAGAGAGACATAGCACTGAATTATGCAGTTTTCCATGTCATCAGTAACAGAGGATCTTTTACATACAGTGTAAGATAATGAAACATTTACCATGAGTAATGAAGACTATCAGTTAAAAAAATGCGGTATGATCTCAGCTCTGGTTTTCTTTGGAACCATAGTTCAACATACTGTTTATTGCAGCATTATAATTTGTTGAGTCAAAATCTGCACTGATGTTAGTCTGTTTTTCATCGTGTGCAAACTACATTTCATAGCCTCCGACCAAAGGAACTCAACATTCAACCAAGCAGTGTAGTTTTGATAATATTAAGGAAAGAACCAAAGAGAATCCATCCACACTTGTCATTATTTCCAGATGATGGACATAAAGCAATATTATCCCTTTTTAGATGATCAGGTAGTTACTGGCTACAATTAGGTCATTCATGTTCCAGAATGTTCTAATTAAGTCCACTTTGTGTTTAAGGGAGGTTTTGTAGCTCCAATCACTTCAACGTTTACTTTCCTAGGCGCAAATATTTGGATGTATTTAAAATTCTGAAAACGTCCACCTCCGGAGGTAGACTGATTCTGATTTTGTTGGCATGCAGTCTGGAGGCTTTAATCACACAAAACTGATTTTGAACTGTCACAAATGTCACTTTCTGATGTCTTCGTTCTGCTGCTGTTATCCTGAAATTCTCTGAAAAAACGTCAGGATTACTACCTGTCTCTTCAGTGACAAGTTAAGTGTTCTAAATAACCACAGGAACCAATCGTGAATTTTTTTTCTTGGAAAGTCTAACAGAGCTTTCAAACAATTAAAGAATAAGCTTGACATGAAAACCAACGCTTCTAAGGTAGACTTAAGAAATGCTTGTTATGTTGAATTACTAATTTATCAGTGCTGTTTATTGCGCCTGAAAAAGATGCTGCTCAGCTGATATCCCACGTTGCTGATATTGTTCGCTACCTCTGTATGAATGCTCCAGCCTGGATTTCTATTGCATGATGAGGTGGTTCCAACTTGGCAAAGCACTGCATGATGAAATGTGATTCCAGCTCGAATATGTGGTGCATCACTAAACATGGCTCCTACCCAGATATGCAGCTCATCATAAAATGTGGCCAGTACATTGTAGTCTTCAGTCTGCTATGCTTCGGGGTGGCAGACAATGTCTCTGACAAAGGCACAGCATGCTGGAACATTCCAGAGTTCCGCTCAGCACGCTGAGGATGAAATGTAATTATTCAAATGCTTTCTTATCGACATTAACTCTGGGTCCCCCACTATTAATGCTTCTGAATTGTTTTTCACACATAGAGATTAGGAGTTGATAATCTTGCCATTAAAGCAAACTAACAAAAGCAGGCTGGTACTGCTCCGCTTAATTCATTTCAGTTAAGGCTGAAAATGGCGCACAGATTGCAAAATGAGACACTTCCCTGAACCTGTTAATTTGTAGAAGCACAGACTGCATGATGTGTGGACAGGATCAGATCTTTGGAAATAGTGAAGGGACAAATAAGAGCATTTAAAAATAGATGACGTACAAGTGACTGATATGAGCTCACGCATTTCTCGTTGTTCTCATTGTGCCAACCTGTGAACTATCCTTATCAATCTTTTCTTGGAATAAAAATATTTTTTTCTTTTAATAACAATTACAACTGGCCAATTCTAAAGGAGACATACAAAGCTTCTGTCTGAAGTCAACATTAGCCTATTATTTCTTTGCGCAGTATGATTAGAACATTTTGCCCCTTATTTGTAGAGATGAATAAATTTGCTTTCTGTTATGAACACTGGTTCCAAGTCACATGTATACAGTGATTGAAGGGTAATTAAAGCTCATTTTTATATTCAAATTCAGTGTTATGAGTAAGTACGCCAATTATGCCTTGTTTTCAAGTTTCCACAAATAACATTCAGAATTAAATTATAGCTCTGTTACAGAACAAGAGACAAAGTTCCACTGAGGAGAGAGAAAACTGTGACGCTGTAAAGGCTTTCAAACAGGAGTGCTTATTTATCAGTTAATTTCACAGTGGTTTCTAAAACCAGGGAATGGGAAACTCCTAAATCAAGATAAACCCGTCCCATTCCGCCAGCTGTACTAATGGAAGGCAATGCTTCATTGTGCACATTCACACAACCTAGTTTTCTTCCAGTTACTGTAAATGACACCACCTGAGCAGATTGCTATAAATACACACGGATATATTACTGTAATAGTTTCACCAGCATCAAGCCTCAGTGTTAGGGGGAAAATCGTTATTTGACATTCCTTTCACTGCTCCTGTTCCTGAAAGTGCGATATATTGTACTGTGAAGCGAACCATTAGGTGAAGCTGTATTATATTTGTGAGGACCCTGTGTCGGCTGTGGTGCGTTCGCTGGACCTTGTGTCTGGGTCACAGAAGACATTCACCACACAAACAATACCGCTTTCTGGCAGGTCTCCATTAAGTCTGGATTTTCCTTCCGTTCGGAAAGCTGAGATGTTTTCGGTGTTTAGAAAATTAAAATAAAGTGAATATGAACGTACTTGAGTTGTGTTCCGAGCAAAACATCATCATTTCCACACACACACACACACACACACATCATCTGAAACCGCTTCTCCCATATGGGGTCTTGGGGAGTCGGAGCCCAACCCGGCAGCACAGGGCAAAGGGCTAGAGGGGGGAGGGTACGTACCCAGGACAGGACGCCAGTCCGTCGCAAGGCATCCCAAGCGGGACGTGAACCCCGGGCCCCCTGGAGAGCAGGACCTGGTCCAACCCACAGCACCACCGCACCCCCCTCATCATTTCCAAAATGAACAAATTGTCGTTTGGCATAAAAGAGTTCAAAGTTTGATTTCTATCATAAAATGCTCCCCCGCTGACATGGACATGGTATGTAGTCCACTGTGAGCCTGGCTGCAAAGAATCTGCGAAAGCACAGGAGGCAAATCAAATCCTGACTGCCTGTCACAGAAGCCCAGTGGAAGCGACGACTCCCCGGGGTTGACTTTCCTTTCCTCCTTGCAGCTCATCCCCCATATGGGCAGCTCCAGGGAGAACAATTGCTTGAGCTGCTCCGTGTACTGTGTGTTCAACCCAGTGCTGACTTGGTCCACCCCCTCCACCCACTTTTAGGGGCGCAGGCCATGGGAGAAGTTTATGACTCTGTCCTTTGTGCCACAGATCATGAGTGCTGGAGACGCCTCTTGGACACCTTGCAAGAGCTGTAACACAGGAAGGGTTTGGCCTAGCGTAGCACTGGATCGATGCCATAGTAACTGCAGCAGCAGGACCCTTTCCGTCACACGAGCCTGCAGGCTACGGTGCAGGTCCCCCGTTTTCAGTTTCTGGCGTTACTCGTCATGTTCCGAAGCCGCCTGCGGGGAATTCTTAATGTTTCATTTCAATTTTGCATACTAATGAATTATAGTTAATGCCTGACAAATGGCTGCTTATCTCCCACTTTAGCGCAAAGTTATTTGCATTAGCCTTAGCTCGGAGATTAATGCATGTAAAACATGATGGAGTAATTGAATTTTAAACCGGAGATGTTCAGCACAAGTGTTATCTTGCGCCGAAACCGGCAGAGAGCACTGAACTCATTTCTCCCATGCGGACGCAGACGACGCCTCAAGATGGGATGGGAGGCATTGGATTACAGAAAGGTTACAGACCGACACATGGTGCTGAATAAAATTTTTGGGGGTGATATTTCCAGAAATATTTTTAAAAAGTGACTGTTAAAATGCACCGTCTTCAACGTAACCTGTGCGCGACACTGCAGGTGGCCTGCCGGTTCATGTCAGCGCAAGAGGAACGTGGAAGGTTTTTGCAGGCCAGTAAGTGTGTGTGGGACAAATTCCTTAAAATATAGCAGGCCCAGATTGAACTGTCATATATTTTTTTCACACGCTTACATAATCTCAGGTCATGAGTATTGCCGGAATCCGGGAAGCAGACAAACAAAGCCTTCAGCTACAAACGAAGGTGTCCGGGCCTATCCCAGATTCATCGGACAGAGGCAGGACACGTTCCGGATGGAATGCCTGTCCGTCGCACATCAATCACGCACCCAGTCCTTGGACTGTGGGAAAAAACTCGAACACGCACAACAACATGCACACGCCATATGGAGCCAGATTAAAACTGACATCCAAATGCCCAACACAGGACCTGTGAGGCTCCACTGCTACCCTCTGCACCACTGTGCCACCATGTTAACACAGTTTTAAAAGAAACTGAAAGGCTAATAGATATGTAGCGTGGTGAACAGGGGATGGCCATAGATAAAGTTTCCAGTCGTCTGAATGCAGTGTTCCTCGGTGATCTGAATGCAACTCGTCACCATTTTCCTTTCCCCTGTCACCAGGATTCGGACAGGAAGTGTTCCGTTGATACCGCTGTCGTCTGGGAGACACTTTCTCAACTGCACGGTTAATATTCCAGGCCACGCCACTCTGCAGCCTGATGATCCACTGAGGCAGCGGCGACATCATTAAATTTTCATGCAGTCTGACGACTGCTATCTGAATTTCCCATAAGCGCCAGCCTGGGATCTTTGATTCTATGACTATGTGACCGTTGCAGGCCGGCCACATAACGGACGGGGGCCGGCCTGTCGAGAAGGCCTCCGTGTGACAGTCCTGGGGCCACAGATGCCTCAGAATTTATTTTCGAGGCTACTCTTCCAAGCCACCAGCGCAGAAAGGTGGGTGGCGCACAGGGTGGGGGGATTTAAGTCGCCATGATCAATTCAGCTCACAAAATACTACACTGAGGGTTTCCACAGCCAAGGAGCTTCTCGGCTAAACTGCGGGACATGAACCAGTCAGTAGCTCTCCTACATCATCCGCTGTCATAGATTTTCTTCCACTTGACAGCTGCTCCCACTGTCTTACATTGTTCTTTAAGTGCTAAACAGAGCTGGAACAAAACAAAAATCCATCCAGATTGTTCACCAACAGACAATGGGCTGGCAAAGAAGAATCAGAACCTGATTACAGCCATAATTAATTTAACTGTTAACAGTTACCCCATTACAACAGAACAATAGAAAGCTGTACAAGACCAAACATCTTTGGCCAGATGTCTTCCCATTACAGATTTCTCTGCTCTACGGAGAACAATACAACCATAACATAATTTCACCATCATGGGAAGAAAATTTACATTTCATATTTTAATTTCTCCCTAAAGTGAAAAACACTTCAGAAGTGCAAACAGCATGAGTCATGCTTCCCTCATCCAACCAGATCCTCTCAATGTTATATTAAGACACACACACATTTTCTGAACCGCTTGCCCTATACGGGGTCACGGGGAACCGGAGCCTACCCGGTAACACAGGGCATAAGGCCGGAGGGGGAGGGGACACACCCAGGACAGGACGCCAGTCCATCGCAAGGCACCCCAAGCAGGACTCGAACCCCAGACCCACTGGAGAGCAGGACTGTGGTCCAACCCACTGCACCACTGCACCCCCAGGTATATTAAGACAGTAAAACCAAAAAACAAAGAGTGTGCCCAGAAATGTACGGTGTCATAGAGCAGAGCTGCGTCCCCAGAATCCATGGAAATGTACCAAAAGCAACTCACTCACACACACACACACACACACACACACACACACACACACACACACACACACACGTCGTGGACCAGAGCGCTGCCAGACGGCATTAAAGCAGAGCAGAGGCGTGCAAAGAGTGTGGCTGAAAAGACTACAGTACGCTTCGGCGCCTCTGGGATGCCGAACGCAGTGAGTTCTCAGCCAGCTGTGCGCTGGACGACCTGCGGTGGCTAACGGACTGTGTTCGGGGCACCGGCTCAGCTTCTGCCTCAGCCAGCTGCAGACAGACAACATACCATATTAAAGTGCTCAAAAAACAGCTAATATATACATGGCTGCTGATTGTGGATTAGCAAGTGAGTTGAATTCTCAACCTATTTCCACATTCTCCTGGCAAGAATAAGAAATCTGAGGGTGTGGATAGAGGGTATTCCTACACTAAATGGAATAATCAGTCCGTCCAAAGCTGCATTGAAAACTTACAAGGTTCTGTATTAGTTTGACTTCTTGCACACCCTTAATACATCATTGGGCTGTTCTGCTGTTGTGATTTATAGCTGAAGTTTCCTTTGTAAAAACAGTATATGGGTGGTTGAAGTGATGATTTTTGTTTTTTTCCCACTTGAGAAGAATTAACACACTGTTTGACAACTCATATGAGCTGTGGACATCTTTTCTGGATAGTGGACTCAGGGGCAGTACTTGATCACACTTTAAAAATATCACGATTTTTGGTGCTTGCTGCATATCTGTGAATATCTTGATCATCACCTTATATTGTTGTTTCTCTTCTATGCTGCTGTGACCTACAGCTGCTGCTGTTTTTAATGAAAAAGAAAGCTGAAGGAAGAGACTTAAGCGGATATTGATGACACACATCATGTGAAACCAGTTGTTCTATACGGGGTCACGGGAAGCCAGAGCCTAACCCAGCAACACAGGACGAAAGGCTGGAGGGAGGGGACACACCCAGGAAGGGATGTCAGTCCGCCACAAGGCAGCCCAAGTGGGACTCGAACCTCAGACCCACTAGAGAGCAGGACTCAGTCCAACCCACTGCACCACCACACCCCCTGCTGAGATTGATAACCAAGAATGCAATTATAATTGTAGTGTTGCACCAAGAACTTCATGAATTTGTTTAAAATCCGTTAAATCTTTTAAATCTGTTTACAGTTTTATTTATCGAACCGACCCCACCACTGCACATTATTCCAATGTTTTTAGTTTAGTAGTTATTGTGAACTGTACTGTAGTAGTAATAGTACACGTCTCATATGTTGTCCTCTGTGTCACACTGTGGTCCAGGAGAAACGTTATTTTGTGCCGATGTATGTTCTAAACATATTGTGGAAGTTACAATAAAGTTGACTTTGATTTTGATAAATGATTCTATTGTTGAGAAATTCTTTCAATAATAAAAAAAGGGAAATTATTATTATATTGAATGGCTGTGATAACTTTCAACATTTTATGACAATGTGCTTGTTCTTAACAGAGTTTATTTTATATTATACTATATTATATTCAGTCGTATCATTTGAAAATAACAATAAAGTTTTAGAGTTAAAGATTTTCCCCGAGTCAAACATGTAACAAAGTGCGTGTTATCAAGAAAGCTGGACAAAAAATGTGTGAAATTCCTTTCTAGCGGAGCACAGAAACTCAATCATCAAGAGCTCTCGGAGCTGACAGCATTAAGGAAGACAGCCGAACATTTTGCAAATGCTGTAGCTCAAAACATCGAAAGAAATATAGCCACAATCATTAAACACACATGTTCTGCAACAGACAGAATGTCAATGGCATAATGCAGGAGGGTTATGGGGAGAGGTGGTGCTAGAGGCAATGGGGGGGCACTGCTAGGATTTGCAAATCGAGTATTTCGCCAAGATCGAAGTCAAGGCGCTCCATGTGAATTAATGCTGCGTTCCTGTGAAAAATAAACAAGAGAGAAAGTCTACCCAATAAGAATGGATCTCACCAGAGAACCGCTGTTCCCCATCCCCTTTAGCGAAAGGCAAACATGGTGATGGCTGACGTGTCCCAAAGATGATACGCAGGCCTTAGCAGTTGGCCTTTCCGGCATGAAGGAAGTCATGAAGACCCCCAGTGTGAGCAGCGAGTGTAGAAGAATGATGGTGGGATACCTGTGGGGAGCCACCCGGTCCCCTGTGGGCGCTGGGCCGATGCTCTGTCCATGGAGGACTGTGTTCTCCAGTGTCACTGCACGCTTGAGCACAGGTGAGGGGACACAACCAGACTCACAGGCATGCAGCTGAATTTAGCAATCGTAAGCAAACCTATGTCCCTGATGTCCTTCAACCCTATCATCACACTTGGGATGAGAACAAGAAAAAGAAGCACCATCACTCGAATGAGAAATATTACGGCTGTAATACACTTTTCTCCTACTATTCCCTTGTTATTCATGAGAATAATGAGAATTTTCCAGTATTCTTCAGATATGAATAATACATTAAATTAGTTTTTAATGAATTAAATAAAGTTTTCTCTCGTGTGATTCTGCCTGCGTAAAGAAAGTACTGGGCGCGATATGAACAACCTGAACTGAGGTTATCTGAATCTCTGACCCGTAGCATGTGGTAATGTTGGAAACAGACTTACATAACACTTGAAAACACTCAGAGAAGTACAGTTCTGTCTTTCTGACTTTCCCAGTTTGTGCCAGTGACTATAGGACAGATCTGAGGCTGGCAGATAGAGGGAGCTGATGGAGTGGTGGGAGGTGGTCCTGCAACACAATCGATCCAAAATGCCAGCGGGTCACACAGCAAGGGAGACGTGTGATACCCGACCTTTGTGTTTACACACTTTGGGCGAGGTGAATCCCACTGAGGTGAAACCAGCTGTGAAACTCCTCAGCTGGAGGAGGGGGAGACAGGGAAAGGTTCAAAGAAACCACGGTACAGCAGGTCCGAACACACGTCCCTCCTCCTGCTCAGCGCGTATTCTGGTAAGCAGTTGCTGTCTAAGGGGATCATCTGGGGAACAGAAACCAGCGCACTCTGCGAAAGCATCAACCATCCTGATCAGACATGTGAGTGCCGGGAAAAGGCAGAAGCGCCGTAGGTTCCACGTCGCAATGCAGGAAAGCGGTTCGTTGAAATGCATTTGGCACGTACGGCGCGTCAAGTTCAGAAGGTTGCCAAAGGTGGAAGGTGCAGAATTGCGCATTCTGTTTAAAACTGGGTGAAGGAAGTGAAAATCCGAAGAATTAAAGTGCTTTGCCCGGAACTTTGTGCGTGTAAGCGTAATTAGAGCAATACTATTTCTGTGGTTGCAAAACAATGGAAAGCAGGAGTTCAGCACGCAACCCGATTTTTCATATCAAACCATGAACCAAGCCACATGTTTCCAGCCCTAAAGACTCCAGTTGTATCCAATAATGGTGCAAGAAGAGGTGCATTAGCCTGGTTTCCTATAAAAAGATCTAGGCTGTTCTCCAGAGTAAACGTGGCCCTTCCTTTGAAAGCCTAGCCCTGACACTGGAAAATATTACCGCACAAAATAATTAGGTACAAATAAGTTTACAGAAATCGAGTAAAGAGCACAACAATTTGATGTCTACAGATAGAAATGACCGTACTACTGAGCAAACTACGGCAAAAGCTGATATTTTTGGAATGCTGATATTATTTGTGCATGTGAGGGGAGGGGAGGGGGTCCGGAAAATACATGCTTTTAAACAAAATGTGCTGTAAACACAAGAGGACAGAGTGGAAAGGTTCTGCGAGCACAGGCCAGAACGGATGCTCTGTTTCCATTTAGCTTAGACACGACTAGACTGAACGCCTAGCTTCGAGCCAGCATTCCACCGACGGCTGAAACACCATTTGTATAAATAAACAGCAGAAGGATACCGCAGTAAGGCTCAACAGGAAAAATACATATTTCAGAGAAAATAAGCTTTCAGAGACCATAAGCTGATATAACTACAAAATACCTACAGTAATCCACACACTGTTCTGTTTTATGAATGTCTTGTGGCAAAACACATTCGCTGACATTTTCGAGCTGCAATCCAGCTGAGCTTCTGCTTTCACAACGCACTCGAAAAATACATTTGCTTCGCACAGGTGGACAGGAAATAAGCACATAGTTGTCAGAAATATGCTCTACAGGACGACGATTTGCTCTACAGGACAATATTAAAGGTATATGCACCTATGAATATTAAAGGTATTTGTAAACAGGAGAGTAGTGATTAATAGCAATGTTTATACCGTGTTTTGCAGCAACAGCTTTATATTTCTTTGTTATTATAAGTAATGAAAACATTAAAAGAAAGGAAAATGGTCTGATCAAAGGCAGCAATGATGTTTTTAATAAAAATAAGCTCATCCCAACAGAGGGGCAGTGGCACAGTGGATTTGACCAGATCCTGCTCTCTGGGGGGTCTGGGGTTCAAGTCCCACTTGGGGTGCCTTGCAACAGACTGGCATCCTGTCCTGGGTGTGTCCTCTCTCCCTCCAGCCTTGTGCCCTGTGTTGCTAGGTTAGGCTCTGGCTCACTGTGATCCTGCTTGTAACAAGGTGTGTGTGAGAGCTCATTCTATTTCCTCTGAAGCAAATGTATAAAACAACCTCTTGCCTATTTAATACTATATTCTAATGCAGCACCTCCGATAGTTTTTGTCCTCCGATAGTTTGACTGTAGTCATGGTCCAGCTACTGCTGCCTGGAGTATCTGTCAAGTATAACCTACAGGAGATGCCATACATCTGTGGGAAAAGGCCAGGAATTCGGGGTGTAACTAAAATCCACTGCACACTGCAGTTTTCTGCAGATTCACTCTGAGCAGATGAACCATCTCAGACTTGAATGAAAGCGCTCAGAGGCACATCGTCTTGAGCCTTGGTTGTGCACTGATACCATCTACATCAGAGAAGGACCCGGGTCAAACAGAGGGAACGCAAACCCAAGGCCAACCCAACACCTTTCATGCGTGACCTGCTGGAGACCAAGCTGAAGGGAAATGCTGTCTTATTTTCCATGTTAAAAGCTCAGACCTGACCCAACGGAACTGTTGTGCTTTGGAAGAAAAGCTTTCACTGACAGACCCACTCAAGAGCCAATTCTTCAGTATATTTCATGCCAATGGTTTGTCACAGGAATGGACCCCATGAGCAGCACACCAAAGAAGCTTTCTGTACTTCCTCTGTGGTGGTCCACTGGGGGTCTGCTGTGAACCACATGAAAAGAAGGGTCTCAGAACTAAGATCTGTGGTCAGTTTTCTAGGCTTGCACCCTTCGCTTTCCCATTTCGATACTTGCCATCAAAAGGACGTTCAATGTCAATAACCACACCAACAGTCAATATTTTACACACCCATGCAGAGACTAACATAAGTTTCTCCTAATATTTAGCATAGTATCAATGCTACTTTCAGGAGACCTATAAAAACCCCTTAGGCAAAGTTAACATTACAATTTTCTGGGCTTTGACAAAAACTGAAGACTTTTGACTTCTTGAGCTTCCATTACTCTTACATCTTTCTCTCTTCTGAAATCCCAATTATTAAAAAGCTAGACATTATTTTTGTGTTACAGAAGACAAACTGAGGGACATACCACAGAGGGAGACAGTGCAAATACCAATGCAAAGTTTAGCCGTTTCCACAGGAATGCCACAAACTGGTGAGTTTTTCTTTTTTTTTTCTCAAAACCCAAACAAAATTTAGCACATGTTCAGGATTAAAACTGTGCATAATGCATATTCTAATGATACATGTAATAGATTAATCAAAGACTGGTGTGATTGAACAAACATGGATACAGATGATTCACACTCTGGATAAAACGGGTAATGGTTACTCGATCGGTTTGGTGTAAATCTCCATCCACCTGCAGTATCACACGCTTACAGAATTACGAGATGCCATATTACAGAATTACAACACAATTCCTTCCTAGTTTAGTTCCAGTACGGTATTGAGCAAAATACGACCTTTCGGTAAAGCAGTGAGGAAAAACAGAGTTTGGGAAACCAACAAATCTGTAATACAGTCATAATTCACAAGCAGAAATAGCCACAATAACAACAAACTGAGCTCTGCTATAAAACTAAAATACCACTGCAAGAAGTAAAAGGTTTAAGCTCTGTAATGGTCCAAAACATGGTTTCAAGCAGCAGTAAGTGGAAGATTGAAAAAAATTGCATCTTTTTATTGCAAGCCTGAGGACTGAAAATGCCTGGACGCTGTACAAATCCTGGCCTGAGCTCCTCATCAAGTCTAAGCAGGATGACGTTCAGATGGACCTTATTCACCTTTAGTGCCTAAAGCGACATTTTAAAGTTGGCCAATTTGGAAATTAGTCCTCTACACTTCCTCAGCACATCCGTTTACCCCCAGAGTAAGTTATTTCACCGGGTATTCAGGTGTAAATAAGGTATAAATAGAAATATATCCAAAAACCAGCATACCCTTACACAGAGCACAGACGTGAACCCCAGTATGCAGGTGAGAAAATATCATCCAGAAAAATCACTCTGAATGCATTGCATATATCAATACATTCATCAAATCGTCGTCCTCACTGTTACAACCCCAGCAAGGGTGCACAAAGAGGCATGAATTCTGCCGTTTCCTTTCCACTGATCCATTAAAAGGAAGCAATAAAGAAAGATGAGTCACAGGGCAATCCATCCAGTCTGATTCCATTGTCCAAATTAATGCCGAACCTGTAAGAGATTAAGGTTCTGGTTAACCTTCTTTTCTTAATCCTTTCATTCACCTGAAATGCATTGTCCCCGAAAGATTTCAAAAAGCGTTTGTAGCCAAAACCCACCAGTGTAAATGAAAGGCTGGCAGTGCACTGCAGTAACTGCGGGGACAGATAAAACTTTGGGCTGCATGGTCACATAGATAGCAGGCTCCGATGAACACCATACCGTACCCTAGTCTTCAAGTGTCGCTAAACCAAATGTCATCACAACTGGAGCGCAACTCTCCTTCCAGCAATGTCGAACAGAAAAACCAGAGTTCAGAGGTACACTAAAATGGAGAATTACTCCAGTAAGCATGCGGGCACCATCAACATAGAGCAGTAGTTCACAGCCTTTGTCCCTGAGCTCCTAGAAGAGCAAAAATTTAGCTTTGTGTGTCAAGATTGCGCGCTAATACACGTCTCAGCATGGAGCTCAAAAATGATCACTTGATCTTATCTTCGAGGCATTAAACACATATCCGCATCTCTGCAGTTTGTAGTGCAGGTCAATGTGGCCTCAGAGAGAGGGGTTTCTCATTTCTGCATCTGTATTCAGAAATGCAAACAATTTAGTCCGGCCTGCATTCTAAACAGTTTTGCTAAGCCTCTGCTCGGAGATATCACAAAAGCCACGGAAAGACGCACCAGATCTTTAAACTTCAGACATCTTATTGCGCACTTGTTCAACTGTTCTTTTCTGATACTTTCTATTTCTTAATGCACTTCGGCTTCATTGTTTATATTGCGTAACTTCTGTCCTATCAGCATTTGCTTGATGCCGCCATCAAACTAAAAGAATATTTTTTTTTCTGTCACACTAGTCACATATTGAGTTAAGCCTTCTCATTCAACGTGATTTTTGCGAATCCCGTCGCAAAACTCCACGCATCCAGCGGAGAGATCAGTGATTCTTCGCCACACTTCAGCAACATTGCCCCAATGCACCACATGCATGAGAGGCATTACTGCATTAACCGGTTCCATTGCTCCAAAATATATCATGAAAGACACCCATATTTATTTCTTGAGCTGTGAAGACATTCAGATTTCTGCCTTAAAAAGAGAGATTTAGATCATTCCATCACCCAATGTGTGACGACAAGCAAGCACATGAAATCACCGTCCCTTCAGCTCTTGTAGAGCGCCCATGCATTTTGCATTTATTCATTTAGCGGACACTTTTCTCCAAGGCAGCTTACAGTGTTAAGGTTACAGTTATTTCAAGATTACAATTATATACTCATTTATACATCTGGGGGGTGCGGTGGCACAGTGGGTTGGACTGGGTCCTGCTCTCTGGTGGGTCTGGGGTGCCTTGCGACAGACTGGCATCCCATCCTGGGTGTGTCCCCTCCCCCTCCAGCCTTATGCCCTGTGTTGCCAGGTTAGGCTCCGGTTCCCCGCGACCCCATATGGGACAAGCGGTTCAGAGAATGTGTGTGTGTTATTCAGATGGGTAATTTTATTGGAGCAATTTAGCGTAAGTACCTTGCTCAAGGGTACTACAGCCAGAGGTGGGGATAAAACCTGCAACCTTTAGATCCAGAGGCAGTAATGCTAACTGCTACACTACTGGCTAAGTGGTAAGCAATGGGCGTTTACAAGAAATAGTTGACACTCTTCTTGAAGCTTGCAGTAAATAGAAAGCATTTGCCCCTTGTTCATATGAGTTTTCCTTCACCTTGTACATAGCCAAGAAAGTCTTCAGTGCAAAGATTGTGACTTAACCACACTATCCACCATCACTGTTTGTCAGGGGACGGTGGGCAATTTTGGCATTGTCTCTGTGGCTGCAAGAGCTTTCAGATTTGTAAAGCAATGTCTGAAAGAAGAGTTCGTTGTGGCGGTTCTCGCTGTTGTCAGTATGTCCTTCTCTGATAGCATTCACTGCTCTTGCTCCATTTGTACTTGTCCGTACAACAAAACTGTAAAAAATTGTGTTTAACGTTATAATAAGCTTTACCTCCCTACTTCCATCAGGTGTTCTTCATTGTCTGCGGACATATTGTGTATTCTCCTTCTTTGTCCAACAAGGACAGGTTTTTAAGCTGATCAGCAACTGTCTTTTCCACAAACAATCATAATTTCATTTCTGAAGTCTTTTTTTCCATAGAAACTTACTCTTTCTTTTTAAGAATGTATTTTACTGGAACAGTTCTGGGGAAGTACCTCAGAAAAGGGTACAAGAGCAGGGTCCACGGAAGGACAAGAAGTGGCTACCTTAAGGTTACTAGTATATGTTCATAGTCACTATGTTTCCTGCATCCTAGCCATTTCCACTACACATGGAGCTCCTTGCCAAGCTCTTCCTCAACTGTATGGAGCTACTTGCTTCAACACCTTGTTACACAGCAGCACATGATGCCTCAAGCGCTCTTATTAGTATGCAACTACACTCTGTGACTGAACAAACATGTTCCTTCCACTGTGACAGTTGTCATTCGGATCAGTCAGGTAAGGCTTCATTTTACGCGGCCTGGTATTTTTTACCAGTTAGGACATCAGTGAAAAAAAACACACTAACACCTGAGCTGTGCATGCGAGATCCGCAAAAACGCTGTTATAGAGTTCTTTCTTTGGGCATTGGACAAAGGAGTGTTTTCTTTTTTAACTTTTAACGCTAAGGACCTTCTGTTTTGCTCGGATGTTAATGAAACAGGAAGGTACTCAATGCCATGCTATATGATGAATATAATCATATCATAAAAATTGTTGCTGGACTCAAAGCAGCCGTTTATGTTGCCTAGCAACATAAGTAATTGAGCTTACAGATTTGAAAAGACTAACAAGGTAGCTACTTTTGTCTTATCCTAAGTGCAGTTATAGCCATGTGTGTCATAATTAAATTGTGTGCCACTTTGACATTTACAGTGCTTTGTAAATGTGTTCAAACCCCTTGAAAATTTGCACAGTTTTCTGGATTTCAAATGATACATACACATATTCTCCTGTGGTCTCCTTTTACCACAATAATATTAGCATTAAGTCCTTCAGGGTAAGTCTGAACCAGCTTTGCACACTGCTAAGGAGTGATTTGTCCCATTCTCCCAGAAAGATCTTCTGCAGATCATGGAGGATGGTTGGAGGGTGCTTCTAGACTGCAATTTACAAAAAGTGCTACAGATTCTCAATGAAGTTGAGATTAGGACTTTGACTAGGCCATTGCAGGACATTCATTTTTTTGTTTTAGAGTCACTCCAGCAGTTCTTTGGCTTTGTGCTTAGAATGACTGTCTTGATGGAAGGTGAACCTTCTCCCAAGACTCAGGTCCTGAATTGACAGAAACAGGTTCTCTTACAGTATTTCCCTGTTTTTAGTTCCATCCATTCGTCCATGAGTCTTAAGATTCCCAGTCCCTGAAGATAAAAAGCATCTCCACAGCATTATGCTGCCACCACTTCACTGCAGGGATGGCATTTTTTAAGGTATGGGCAGTGTTAGGTTTACACTTTACACAATGCTTTGAACTTTGACCAAAAAGCTCTGACTTGGTTTCATTTGACCACAGCACCTTTTCCCACATCCTATCTGGGTCCCTCTCATTCACTGTGGTGAACTCCAGACGTGCCTTTTTATGGATATTCTTGAGTAACTTTCTTGCCACCCTCCCACACAGGCCTGTGTCATGGAGAGTTCTTGATATATTGTGGACTCATGCATATGTACCCTAGTTTCAGTAACTGACTTCTGCAGTTCCTTCAAAGTGATCTTGTGAAAGCGAAAGCGAAAGGCATCCTTTTTCCATCTCTTACCAGTTTAAATCTTGCTTGGGTAATAAGTTTTGATGGAGAGCCTTCTTTACACAGCAACTGGGTGGTACTTTGATATTTTTGTACCCTTTTCCTGACTTAAGTATTTGGATCAATTTGTCTCTTACTTCAGTACTATGCTCTTTAGTCTTCATTTTTACTGTGTGCTAATGACCATGCACAGAGTAATTTTTATATCCAGAAAACGTGACCTTTACTTTAATTGCTCACTGGTAGACACTAATTATTATTATGCCTAAATAAGCAAATGTGTGTTGTTCGGGAGCAATTTGCCACTTAAAGGTTTTGAAGCACAGGGGTTTGAATACTTATGAAAGCAACACACAGTTTTATTTTTAATATTTAAGGATAAAAAACTCATTCAGGCTTTTGAAGGATACTGTTACCATCAAATAGATCTCAGTAATGATAACGACTGGGAGAACATTTGTATGTATCTTTTGAAATTCAGGAAATTGTGATAACTTTTCAGGGGGCTGAATACTTTTGTAAGGCATTGTATTTAGAGTTCACTTTCATTTCAGGTGATGTTGATGAACCTCCCTGTTTAGGACACCTTGTACAAAAGGTGGGGTGCAGATGGAGTGGTGGTAGGTTTTCAGAAAAGCTTGCATCTGCAGAGTGGAGGTCAGTAAGTGTTTGTATGTGTTTTGTTTGACTGACAGCTGGGGATGACCAGGGGTTTGGTCTAATATTTCTCTCCCAAAATTTTGTTATTACAAACTTCAGTTGGGAACAGAATTACAATTTTGTGGGTTTGTAATAACCTCTTTAATTCTCCACAGTCTGTTTCCTTGTACACTAGAGTTTAAAAACCCTTCCTATAAAGGTCATGGCTAAATAGAACTTATAAACCTGAAATAAGTAGAACAGCATTCTAACAAATGAAAAAGCCTCCTTGACACATACCTGAATCCTTAATATCATTGTGTAGTTTATTTTTAACAATTGTTACCTATGCTCCCCCTTCCATTTCAGTAGGGAATGTAGTGGATATTCACTCCACATTTCAGAGCCAAATTTGAGGACTTTTCCGTATAGATCAGAAATCAAAATTCCTTACAGCTGTGTTACTATTAAATCACTCATATCTAATATGTTTCAGTTGATTAAAATTCCTCAAACTACTCAAATAGTAGAGGTCTATGAGGATGTCTGTGCAATGTTACCAAAGGTAACGAATTATATTGGATGTTAGTTTTTTGCTATAATGCTTTGTGGGTTTGCATAAGGGCCATTGAGTCTAGCCGTGTGCAAAAGTGCAATTACGTTGATGAGGAATGTTTTCAACAATAGAATTAGATTATAGTGAAGAGAAGAAAAAGACCTTCACTTGCCTGATTTTGTTGAAAAAAGAACACTTCCTATGCCAAAATGCTTTCCCTTGTGAGTTTTTCTTACCAGTTTGGTCCCTTGATGTAAAAATAATATGCCACTGGAAAAATTGCAATATGGGGTTTGTGTTTTGGTTCTATTGTCTCTAACACAGAGAAATGTCCCTAGGTATTAACAAATGTATGGTCATGACAGAACTTAGAGAAGGACCAGTGTCAATGTAAGAGTTTATAACAATGTTTTAATGGTTAATCTTTTAACATTGTAATAATATTTTTTCTGACCATACTGGCAGTCCTGTGCTTCACTCATGCATAAATTACACATAGTACAGCACAGCAAAATTATTTCCCCAGTGTTACTGAACTGTAAGACGCTGTACTCTTTACCTACACAAAAGACAGACGTCAGACATTCTTTTATGTTTTGTCCCCTGGGAAAGTAATGTGAAATACAGTTGAGTGTAGGGAAATTAAATCAAGAAACCAGCAGAATCATGTATACATTTATTAAGATTGTGGATCTGAGTTCAGAGAAACAAGGGTGTTAAAAACAAAATGACTACAAGCAACTACCATTAAACTCGTGCACCAAAGTAAGCAACTGTCCAAGAGATGTTACAGGGCAATGTTGGGAGTATAACAGCACACACTCAGAAAAGCAGAGCGTGACCAGGCCTGAAGGTCACGAACGGAGGCACTACTGCCTGTCTTTTCCACTTGAGGCAAGCATCCTGTTTACATTGGTCATACTCATGGAAGGACAGCTTCTCCGTGCAACAGGAGCTCACCTGCGCCAACGGGGAGTATTGGCTGAAGCCCTGCATAGACCCGGGAGCAAATTCATTTCTCAGCTGGAGGTCCAACAGAAAGCAGAGGCCAGGCCCAGGAGAACTGCTTCTTTAATGGTAATGAAGGACTGACGCACCGGTGGCAGTTTTAAAAACGATCCGTCTAGCGCGTGCTTTGCACGGTCTAATGAGAGCGGGTGAATCGCACGCCTCTAGCTAAGGATCATCTGACTGCAGACTTTGATGCAGAAATGATTTTTTCAGCTGACTCCTGGCTGTATAGCTTGAATCAATATATTTTTTTTTTATTAAAACTAAATAATGAAAACACAATTAGTTTGTCTGAATGGCAAACAGCTCACAGCACATAGCATAAATGACAGGCCCTTTGTAAAAAAACCCTTGAACACAACTAAATATTCCCAAAAGGCTTCTGCAGAGACTTTATCCAATAGGGATGAAGAAATCAAAAGCACTAAAACACATTTTCTAAAGCTATTGCTCTTAACACTTAAAATGATCAGATTTTACATTTATTTAGAAGATGCTTTTCTCTAAAGTGACTTCCAATGAACTCTATGTAGTGTTATCAGCCCACACACCTTATTCACCGTGGTGACTTGCACTGCTAGATACACTACTTACACTGGGTCACTCATCCATACATCAGTGGAACACACACACTCCCTCTCTCTGTCACTCACACACTATGGGGGAACCTGAACAACATGTCTTTGGACTGTGGGAGGAAACCAGAGCACCCAGAGGAAACCCACACAGACACGGGGAGAACATGCAAACTCCACACACACACACTGAGCAGGGATCAAACCCACATCCTCTCACACCACCCAGGCGCCGTGAGACAGCAGTGCAACTCATTGTGCCACCACTTTTCAGCTTTTTAGTTATTCAGTTATTTAAAGCATTATAGCCATAACCGTGTGAGTAACCAACAGAAAAATTGACCTTAGCTTTGCCTTACAATTTGTTGTCTATGGTACAATATTTATTTAGGCTGGCACAGTTACACAACGAGCAGTGTTGGTGCCTCACAGTTCCTCCGCTGTTAATTCAGATGTTCAAAACTGACTCGGTCTCTTTGCACGTTCTCCCCATTTGCCTGGTTGTCCTCTGGCTGCTCTGGTTTCCTCCAACAGTTGAAAGATATGTTTCATATGAATTGGTGACTCTAAGTTGCCTTTAGTGTGCGTATGGGCAAATGAACGTGTGTATAATTGCCTTGTGATGGACTGGCACCCCGTTCAGCTTGCACCCTGCCGCATGCCCTATGACTCAGGGATAGGCCTCAGACCACCACGACCCTCCATTAAACACAAGGTTAATGAGCGGATGAATGCTTGTTGTCGTTTGTCTGTATTCTGCATAATTAAAGTGAAAACCAAAAAAAATGAAAAAAATTAAGACCAACCTGTATTGCATCTCAAATTATATCAAACAATTCTTTATTAAGTGCAAATACATCTCTTTTTTTGTTGGCTTCAGTCTGGGCTGTGCTCTGTGACACGGAGTCTGTAATATCTGCTTAATTTTCTCGTGACCTCTAATAACCTTTACTGTTTATTTAGTACAATGTGGGCATTGGATAGTTTCGCTGACAGCAGCGGAATTCCACTTTGTAAATGTCACACAGATTGCTTCCACAGAATGGCCAATACTGTAAAGTGGGTAATAAAATAACCAATAATTCTGAAGTGCCACTCATCTACAATACATTTACGTTCATGCATTCGGTAGATGCTTTTCTGTAAAGAGACATACAACCGAGCATACAAAGTGCGTTCAGAAACAGATGAGCATTACAAGCATTAAACAGCACACAGTAATCAAGGCGGGGTTGTTTGTCGCAGTACTTAATCCTCTAAGGCTATCTACAGAACTGACAGCCAAACAGCAAGCACCAAGATGGCAGTGTTAGATTTCGTCGGAGGAATTTGCAAAGATGCCTGGCGATCACGAGAAACATTCGAACAGCAAGCGAAATCTGATGCAGATGAGTTTTGAGATGTTTTTTGAATGCCACGAGGGATTCAGCAGTTCTGAGGGATAGCGGAAGTTCATTCCCCCACACTGGGACAAGGCAGACAATTGGCAGACTTTTGATTTTAGACCACTTGTGAGTTGGCCCACTAAGCACTCATTAGTGGAGGAGTGGAGTGCTGGAGGTGGAGATTGATCAGGGCCTCTGGATATCTGGGTCCCGATCCTTTGATCATCTTGTACAAGGAAGAGTCTTGAACTGCATACCAGCAGCCACAGGAACTGATTTGTGAGAGAAGAGGAAAGAAGACAAATGGGAGCGCTTGGGCAGGCTGAACACAGCTTGCTCTGCAGCATCCTGTATCAGCCGGAGAGGCTTCCCTTTCGAGTATAAAACACCACTCAGACACAACACAGAATAACACAGTAGTGTAACTATAGTGAGTATTGAAGATGCAGATGAATTATTAGCAATAGCAATCCATACGTAAAAACTGAAGGATTATAATAGGCTTGCCTGAGCATTGTTCGGGACATGTGTCCCTGCCTGTCCCCATTGGTATCCCTATGCATTGTCAGGACAGGAAATTGTAGGTATGTGTTGAAATACATGTTGACAGCATAACCTAAAACTCTGAAGCTCATTTCTGGCAGGATTCACACCAGAGTCACACCAATAACACTTTCTCCGTTTCCCTTTGAGTATAAAACACAGATTACATGCCAGATTAAATAGCTAAATGCCAGTGAAGAATCTTCACTACAATTAAACTGCCGGGGGACAGAAACATAACCGGTGCTTATAAAAATTGAACTAGTCATGTATTGCATGTATACTGGTGATGAAAAATGTAGTGAAAATTAAAAAAAAGAAACAGTGAGTCGTAGCACTTGAGGAATAGAAAAAAGTACAGAGAATGAGTAAAGATATTCCAGATGTAATTAATTGTAATTAATTGTCTTATTATCATAACTTTAGTTACTTGTGCAGAATAACATACTAGATAATCTTAATTTATCACAAATGCTGGGAAAAACCTACTGGTTATAATAACATGCTTCTAGCTACTTTTCAAGCATTGCAAGAACATACGAGCGCAATAGACTTCAGGTTGGGACTAGTTTTAAAATTTAATAATTTACAATTAAATATAAGGATAAAAAGTGTGATTAAATTATGTTAACAGTTATTTATGCTTTGTAAAGGACGAAAAGATAAATTAGCAAGTTTTCAGCGGTAACCATGGAAACGGAGGAAAACAGGGGAGGGAAATAAGGCTTCCTCGTTCCACAACAAACAAATTTGCATCCTCTGCGTCCTTCATTGACGAGAAATGACGCGCTGCTGTTGACTCACTTCACCCGTTGCATCTGCCAGGCAACTTCTATCTCAGAATGCACTTTCTTTTGAGAGGACGTCCTGTTGCTGACCTCATACCCTGAATAAACATGTGAAAAGCAAATGCAGCTGATCCCGGCGTTCAGACAGATATAGAAGCTGCACATCCGGTCCGGGTCCGTTGCACTGCTGTGGACGAACAATCAGGTGTAGTGTCAACCTGCACAGTGTGCAAACGTTTCCCACCAAGTTCCAGTACATGGAATACCTCAACCACATCCAGCCTATGCTGCAAGCACTGCCAGTCAGCGTGCTCAGGCAGGAACAAGCTGGAGGTCCCATCCACTTGTGTACAGACCAAGTAGGTAGTCCCTGGGGGGTGGGTGGTGTGGTTGAAGGGAGGCAAGCTGGACGAGCCGGGCAATGATGTGGCAGGATGGGGCGGGCAGCAGAGCAGTCAGCAGAGCCCATGCATGGAGAAACTATTAATCCTGGGGCCTTGCTGGGCCACTGGGGGTCTCAATAACAGTAATACCCCTATACAGCCAGTGAACTAGCCACAATTTGACATGGATCATTCTTAAACAACAAATATTTTAAAATTTACACTGAGTCCTGGTGTTACAAACAAAATATTTATGTATTTTTGAAGATTTTTCCAGATGATTAATTTGCATTTATTTATTTAGCAGACGCTTTTCTCCAGAGCGACTTCCAATGAACTCTATGTAGTGTTATCAGCCCACACACCTTATTCACCAAGGTTACTTATACTGCTAGATACACTACTTACAATGACTCACTCATCCATACATCAGTTAAACACCCTCTCTGTTACTCACACATTCACATGGGTGAACCTGAACAGTATGTCTTTGGACTGTGGGAGGAAACCAGAGCACCCAAAGGAAAGCCACGCAGACATGGGGAGAACATGCAAACAGCACACAGACTGTGAGTGAGAATCAAACCCACATTCTCTCGCACCACCCAGGCACTGGAAGACAGCAACACTACTTGCTGTGCCACCATGCTGCCCGAACGTTGTTTAACATTACAATTATAATTAACAGTTTCTTCACTTATCTCTTTTCTAAAATTTCTGTCTGTTCCAGAGTGAAACCTTCAACACACAGTAACATCCAATGTCAACAGCGATACTGGACTTTACACTGTCACTTTCTGCAACTAGATTTTGCACCGATCCCTCCAAGGGCATCACTTGCATTGTCACTTTTAATTTATTCATTTTTTTTGCTATTTATTGATATTGGTATCATTTATTGGTTTTTTTGTAGTACTGTATTTTGTATCTTGTGCTGTCTATAGTCTGTGGAGAAGCTTTCAAGCAAGAATTTCATAGTGCTTTGTACTTATGACAATAAACCTTGAAGCCGAACTTGAAAACTGTATTTCCACCTCGTAACATTAGTTGGCAGCAAAACACATTTGAAGAGAAGAGGGTCGTGGGAGTGTCTCAGTTCATGTCATTTCTGTGTTTTTACGAATATCCATGGGCGATAATATCAGGAACGCTGAGGAATGTTTATGGAAATAAGTTCTGATTTTCATTTTCAATTAATTTTAATTTTAATATAGCGGAAAGTTAATAAGGATGTTAACATAAGAAGTCTTGAGCATATTTTTACATCGCATTCAAGAAGGATCTCAGAATGATTTGAACCCACTTCTGTCCTGATCTCCTAATACCTCTAATAACTCCTAATAATTCTGCACCACATCAGCTGTCATGATCACCTTTGTATTTCCTATCAGACTCAGTTCTACTAGCAGCTACTTTGGTCAACACATATTTATAATTTCCCATCCTGACATAACTATATGTCTCTTTAGAGGAACAGCGTCCACAAAATGAGTAAAAGCAAATTTAACAATCTGAGACTTTCACGGACTCTCTCACTCATAAACAAAGAAAGTGAGTATTATTAAGCTTTAATGCATTGTGACGTAGTAGTAAAGGGGTCTTTGAATTTACAAAAACTTATAGTCGCAGTCGTGTTTCTAAATTGAGGAGTCAGTGTATAACATGCCATCTCGGGAATACAGCACTATCTGGCATGACTAAAACTCACTAGAAGCCAGAAACCGACCAAACAGCAGTTAGACCTTAAATACAACTCTTTCAAAAGACCCTTGATCACCACAGAGGTGAGAAATTAAATAGCACTAAGCAGCTCACTCATTCAAAAAGGTAAAATATTCAATTTAGAGTCACCAATCAACCTGAAAGACACATCTTTGGACTGTGGGCGGAAACCAGAGCACTCCGAGGAAACCCATGCAGACATGGGGAGAAGATGCACTCGCCGCACTTGCCGAGTCAAATTTCAATCAAACAGCTAGAAACAGCTCAGGTGCTGTGAAGCAGCTGTGCCACTATGCCACGCAGAACAATTTGTATTTTTTGGTGCAGTAACTATCAGGGTTGAATTTCATTAGAAATAAATGTCACCATGTTAATGAATAGACTCGCAAATTATTCACGAAGGACTCCACCTGTTCTATAGAAGCGAAAAGTCTTCTCAGAAGACATGTCCTGGAGGTTCACTGCCTCTGCTTGTTGTGGGTTTTTAATTTTGGCATTTTCTGACGTGTAACAGAATCCATGCCTTTCATTAAATATAATTAAAGTCCTGAGTTGAAACAGATCTCGGTACCTGTGTTGAGGCAATCGCTGTTGCTACAGCACAGGTTCTTCCATAATCAAACGTCTCGGGGGAGACAACGAGCAAAGGATTTGTTCTTGATAACGCAACATGTGCTGATGTTAATACTGCCTTAGTACAGTGAAGATATTATAAGACTATACCTACAGCGCCAGGGGAAAGTGTGAGTGCACTGATTTTGTTCACAAGGGATTCGGTTAGCAAGTTCGATCATGAACGAAGCCAAAATGTCTCTCCAGCTCTTCTTCAGCACTTCCAGAGACGTAGGACACTTGTGCGTCGCTTTGCTTTCACTCTTCCATCCGGTTTGTCCCATGCAAGCGTTGTCCATATTCCCCAGATGGACGCACACTTTTCGCTGGAACTCTATATACACATGTACAACACTGTAAATGAAAAAAGGGGGGAATTTTACCACCAGCACACACAAGCACTGCTATTTATAGAAATTAAAGTTTTGATCAGAAATACCACAGTTTCAATGGCAGCCCTTCAAAGCGTCCGCCTTCGTGAATTCCTTTAAATTATTTTTTCATTTATTACGTAACATTATGATCGAGTTTCAGCATTTAGCCGTTTAAGGCTGTTACTGAAAGAATGTGTGACATGTAAATATTACTCAAGAGATCTCTTTCCATAATTGCAATAGGCTTAGATGGGGAAGCTGCCCCCTGAAAATATATTGCCTATTGAGGGGAACAACGAAAGCACACAGAGAGTAGCTTGATACTCCACTTGTCATATGTCATTTTAAGAGCTTTTCTCAGAGCCAAATGCCAACATGGGGCAAAAAACGGTTCCAAGCTTTGCCTTTTCCATCTTGATGAATAGAAGAACATAAAAACAAGCAGCGTGGATCTGAAAAAAAAAAACATATGCAATGCATGTATAATCAGAGGATGGTTTCTTAACACGGGGGGTGCAGTGGCACAGTGGGTTGGCCCGGGTCCTGCTCTCCAGTGGGTCTGGGGTTCGAGTCCTGCTTGGGTTGCCTTGCAATGGACTGGCGTCCCGTCCTGGGTGTGTCCCCTCCCCCTCCAGACCGTCTCCCTGTGTTGCCGAGTTAGGCCCCGGCTCCCCGCGACCCCGTATGGGACAAGCGGTTTCAGATGATGTGTGTGTGTGTGTGTGTGTGTGTGGTTTCTTAACTGTTACACTTTCTTGTGATTGCAAATGAGGGAAAAGGTTCATCAGAACTGAAGTCAATTTCATTTTGTAATCACAGAAAAAAGGTTTCTTAATCATGATAATATTTACACAGACTTGACAAATCCATCACAAGAACAAAATTCCAATATTGACCCACTTAATCACAAATGAATAGTGTGCAATTGAGAGCAATTTTAATTGAGAGTTTTTGTTTATTGTCCTTTCTATATAAACTTATATTAGTATTGTAATTTATGAATAACAAGGACTCAATCAGCACAGACGAGACCCAAACCATCTCATAGGAACCCATTCCTACTTCTCAAGGTAATTTCACATTTTGAATAGTAATATAGCTCCTGTGTCAGCTGTAATTTTATTGCCATTTTTTATCACACTTGCATCGCTTCGAGAAAAAATGAAGAGGGAGAAATAGCTGAGAAATTTTGTCAGCAGAGGAAGAAAAGAGAAGGAAAAATACTCGAGTCTTGCTGCAATCCTTACATTGCAGGGGGAGAAAGAAGTTTGACTAACTGTGAAACTGGAAAGGAATGACAAGAGTATCAGTCAGGGGAGTGTTAGAGACAATTCCCTTGATTAGAATGAAAGAAATAGCACATCCGACACAAACACCTATCTGAGTTCCCCCGGGGGAGGCTGGCCACCAAGGTTATTATCACAGTCTCACATAACATTTGAGAACAGTTCAATTCCAATCTGGTGTCACAGCAAAACTCTGCAGTGCTCTCAAAAAAAAAAAAAAAAAAAAAAAAGCATATGAATGCTGTGAAAAGAGAATCAACCTGGAAGATTGTTCACAATTCATGGAATTCTGATACCTTAAAGTGTAGCACATTGTCACCTTGTCAGGTGTAGGACAAGGTGACAATGTGCTACACTTTATGGTTTGCTGCAGTTCCAGGATGGGAAAGGCTTCTGTAATCACAAGTCAAGTGTGATTACAGAAGCCTTTCCCATTAATTCAAATCTCTGGCTGTACAATGCGGTATAGCTGTGGTGGCTAGGGGGACGTAGTATTGTCACGCTCACGCCGTCAAGCCAAATGACCGCACCTACTGCGCATCGGACCAATCAAGGATAAAGGAAGCTGCGCCGACGCACAGGGTTGCGGAGTCTCATTGATCCCATCACTTCTCCTGTGACAACCAGCGAAACCTGTTTACCTCCTCGTCCTTACAGTCCCCCCCCGTTGCCCTTCATCCCCTGGTCCCTGTCTTCTCGGTTCCTGATCTCCTGCCTCGTCCGATCAACCTCGATTCCTGTCTCGCCCGAAGAACAACATCTGCCCCCTCGAACGACCTTTGCCTGTCCCCCGACTACGAGTCTTCCCTACTCCCTTGGCCGACCCTCCCAACGTAAACGAACCGGCGATCGGGTCCTCGCCTACTCCTTGTTCCTGACAAGTATAAGAGACAGGGAATTTAAGGTGAAGAACTAGAGAAAGATGATAAATAAATTCATACATTCACATACCTTGGAGGAAACATTGGAAAAGCTATTAAAATTGGCAAGCTCAAAGTCAAATATACAGACACAATCATAACCCAGCCATCGATCCATTATTAATAGGCAGCTGTGCTAATGTAAGGTTATAGTGGCCTAGAGCCTATCCTGGAAGCATATAGCGTGAGGCAGGGTACATCCTGAATGGGACACCAGTCTGTCACAGCACAATTAAACACACGTTCACTCACGTTTACACTTTTGTTCGCACCATTTGTACCAAGCTTGCACCATCGACTGTGGAAGGAAACCAGAGCACCCAGTGGAAACCCATGCAAAAATGGGGAGAAATGTGAATTCCACTCACACTGAGCTGGATTGCAACCCGCATCCGAATCCAGAGTCCAGAATCTGCGATGAAGCGATGCCACCCACTGCACTACAGCAGCACCTCGCAAACATAATAATGTAAAAGACAAAAAAAGAAAAGAAATAGAATATTACCAGGAAAATCCTACATGCAGCGCTCAACAAAAGCTTGAATAACTTAAATATCCTGAAAAAAACATTTCCTTCCAAATGCGCAGGAATGTATTACAGCTGACAAGTGCATTGATTACTGTGTGCACTTGGATCATTGCGAATAGCAGAAGAGAGTGGAAGAGAAGCTGGTAAAGAACAGCTCTCCAAGGGGTAGCAAAATATGACAATATCAAGTGAAGGGAGTTCAAAGACAGCAGCAGCTGAGCAACTAAGATGGACTGTGTTTCAAGTAGGTTTTGTGGATCTGGAAGGTGGCAAGCTCCACGAGCATGTATTCTATTCCCCATTATCATTATCATGAGCGTAATTATGGTAAAGAATGTGGAGGGAATTATATATTTCTGGAGGGTAGCAGCATATTATGTTTAAAAAACTGTAAAGCTGAGCAGTTCCTTCTACCATCTCTGTCGTAGGAGTGTCTTTTCTCGGTGAATAACTCCATAGCTTAGTTCAAACTGCCCCGCTAATTATTCTCCCACCGCACGTGAAGAGGTTGTTAAAAAATATCATGCTGGCCGAATGCCTGCAATGCAAACCAATCAGGAAAACCAACAAGCACCCAGCAGGGGAGGGGGACACGCACCTATCCATCCGGCACTGCATCCTATATCTTTACATCTTTATATGTAATATGACCTAAACAGGCGAGAGCTTTGTGTCAGTTATGATTATTTGCAGTGTTTGTGGGATGGGATGAAAGGAAGCCCCCTTTGCCATACAAATGCTTTCTGCTATGTACGGGACAGCTGATGGTGGGATGGTTAGAGCTGCTCTTTTTACACCCAAAGGTAGCAGGTTTAAATCCCACCTCCAGCTGTAGTTCCCCTGAACAAGGTATTTTACCCTAAATTGCCCCAGTAAACTAACCCAGTTGTATAAATGGGCAAGGAATTGTACGTAACTTAACACTGTAAGTTGCTTTGGAGAAAAGTGTTAAACGAGTAAATGTTAGTGTAATTCTCCCGCAAATCAGGTAATAGATGGACTGGAGAGTCCAGGATTTTTTTGGGTAGAATTTGAAAATAAGGGCAGAGGGGCCAGGGAGGATATACATGGTGCACATTTCCATCCTATCAGTAATAACCATATGGAGGCAAGTTTGGGAGAGATTATTACAGCAAGGAGGGCAGATAGGTTTATCACACAGTCTGATGTATTACCAGCGAAAACGGATCGCAGAAACACGCTTGAAGGTATGCCTGATAGACACGTTCCCTTCCCATTGGATATTATGTGGGAGGAAATCAGCTAGAAGCTGACTGGACAACATCTGCTTAATTTAACATTTTGCAGGAGGTAATGTGAAGATACAATTGTAAAGCGTGAATTTCCGATGAGACCAATACAGGCATTAAAACAGAGCTGGTACATCAGCAGCACATTTTGCATGAGGGCTCCTTCGCTCTCAAAGTGATTGCAAGTCTAACCCATTTATCATTTTTATGCAACATGTTTTGCATGTCATCCATACGTCTGACACGTTATTTTATAACAGTTCCAGTACATTGCGTTTTTCTGCTCTGGCATCTCAGAGGAACGCAGAAAAAAAAAAAAAAACGAAGACAAGACGCCGGCGCCCCGTCCGGGTTTCACAGGCAGGCCCTGGACCTGCAGTTGTGCAATGGTGAGGAGTGGACAGAGTTCAGATAGCGGTCCCAAAACCAGACGGACACTCTTGGTATGTCTGGATGCGTATGGAGACATGCCGGCTGTGCTGGTTGTACGGTATGTCTGCGTAAATGGAGGAGTTGGCAAACCTGCAGCCCACACCTAGTCAGGCCGTTCTGCGGAGGTGGGATTCAAAAGCAGGACTCCTGTTAGGTCTTGCTCTCGTCCCCACGGGGTTCTCAGAGGCCGCCCACATGCCTCTCCAGTCATCCCATGTGGGTGTTGTTTGCTCTTTTGAAAACTCCATCCTCAGAAGCAGACCAGTAGACTAAGGGCACGGCGAACATGAGCATCGGCAAACATTCTGGATGATCGGTCCTAATGAAAACATGTCAAAAGTTGTACCGTCATCTATGAACTACACATACACAGTCAGAAGCTGCTTGTCCCATACAGGGTCACGGCGAGCCAGAGCCTAACCCAGCAACACAGGGCACAAGGCTGGAGGGGACACACACAGGACGGGACGCCAGTCCATCACAAGGCACCTCAGGCGGGACTCGAACCCGAGACCCACTAGAGAGCAGGACCTGGTCCAACCCACTGTGCCATTCCCCCCCCCCCATGAACTACATGTCGATTAATTTTGTACTGTCCTTGGTCTTGTTCTCTTGTGTGGAATGAGTGAGGAAGAGAAGTTGATCACGTCGAATAACCGCACCTTTTAATTGTCCCTTTTGCGACACCTCTCCCTGGCTCCCAGGTAAATAATTACAACAAGCATCATAACATAATCAGGATTATTATAACGAGTGTATGAGAAAGTTGCCGTTCCAGGGCAAGGGTTTGCGCTTCCCGTTTGTTTTGGGTGCTTTGGCAAAAATATCACAGGGCGTACTAATTGTGTGTTTTTTCCACATCGCCTGTCTTTGTACTGTGTGGAAAGAAGGGACATTAAGGGTTTCGAGTACAAGCCTCATTTTTCATCTCAACCTTTCGCATCATCTCTTCAGAGAGATCAAGAGAAGAAATCCCACGTACATAGCAGGGTCCCCCGGGCCGGCCCTCCACACACAAAATATTTTGCATTTCATTACCTTTTCATCTTCTTTCATGGCAGCGTGTTTTATGTGCAGCACAGGGAAGCCAGTGTTTTTGAACAACGTGTCCACTGAATAATATCTCGCCCCCTTTTCCAGGCTATTCGGGATGCGACAGACGTGAAATACAAACTCGGGCCCTTAAAAACGAAAATAATTGCATTTCTCCTATTGCTTCCGTTGAAATCGATGCACCGCTTGGTGATAACTCGCTGCCATTTGGAAGCAGGTAACGGTTCAGGATGGCATACTTGGTGGTCTCCAAAGAGTACAGAAGCACAGAGACTGTCCACTGGATCTGGACTGCAGTTATAATGCATGATACACTGTATGTATGGATTATGCAATGCCACCTCCCTTTTTTCGTGCTTCAGCTTTATTCACACACACACACACGCACACACACACGCACTCTCTCGGAAACGGCTTGTCCCATACGGGGTCACGGGGAGCCGGAGCCCAACCCGGCAACACAGGGGGCAAGGCTGGAGGGGGAGGGGACACACCCAGGATGGGACGCCAGTCCATCGCAAGGCACCCCAAGCGGGACACGAACCCCAGACCCACTTTTGCTAAGCAATGAGCGACTTTATAACATTATTCTTGACAAGCGTTGATGGCAAATATCAAGTCCTTGCAAGGCTGCTCTCTGTATTTACAGCCGACAAATTCTACACACACAAGGCAGCAGCGACGTGTAAATAAGAACAGTAGCAATATAAAGGAACATTATTTTAGAAATCGATGTAAAAAGGGCCAGTGTATCTGCACCAAAAACCAATAATAAAAATGCCACTGTAGCCCCTACGGAGACCCTGTATAATACAAATGGCCCGGCAGACGATGCTATCGATCGAAACCTTGACGGGCTGAAAATCGGTCAGAGTCAAATCCTCACAAAGAACGTGGGAGGAGCGAAATAGTCACACCGCAGAAAATATTAACGCGCGCACGGTTGTTACGCTACTTCATATCTCCCGTTGAACGTATCTCCCCAGCAAAACAATCTACTTCATAGTTTAAAGGACTGTTCGAAATACCTGGAACTGCTGAACTGAGCTCTTACATTATTTCAGCTCAACATTAACCATCATAATATTACAACATGCTGGACGTTTTCTTCCTTTTTTCCATCTGCGCCGTCAACTTGTAACGTAACAAATTACATGGCAGGTTCCTCAAACGCACCTCAATAAAATTCCACTTGTACCGCAGGCGGTATAACGTTAATCCAGGAGGGATTTCCTTTTTTGATCAATCGTAACGCGTTCCAGCGCATGGAAAAACAGAAACGTCCTCTGTCTTGTGGTGGAGCCTCACTTGAGCGTGGCACATCTGATCAGCTGCACGTTCCATAACTGAATCGATCGCAATTATGCATCAACCTGCAAATGCAGCACTTTGCAAAGAGTCCCTGTACTTTCAAAGCGTTGCCCAAGGGAGCCGGCGATTCCGACTCCCACGCGCTTACTTCTCGGGGTCTTGTTTAATTACACCGCTATATCCATATTTTTCCCGCTCATAAGCACACAAAATACCTCCAAAGTCAGTCAATGCTTCTAGGTGTAAATCGTTCAATTGCCTTCACAGATGGTTTCGTAATTATGCATGTACCCTTGATGCTTCGCGGTAGGCAGCTTACTTTTCCACCACGTTACGGAGACGGTTACGAGTGGGTTGAACCGCGAGGGATGTTAACAAGCCGAAGAGTACGGGGACCATTCCTTTGCTTCGCACCACCTTGTGCTGTTTGAACAATCAGAACGTGTCACACATCATGAATCACTCGACGGACCAGCCAACGGAAGGGAGGAGGCCATACGGAAGCGACCTTTTCGTCAACAGTGTCCATTTCCCATCCTCGTGCATCACGCCCCAGCGTGGCTGCGACATCCCCGCGCTCGCCTCGGTTGTATCGCAGGAAGCTCCGTCTCAGATCCGGCAGCAGTTTCCAGATCAGTCATCGCCGCTCTCGTGAACCTGCTCAATGATGTCAGTGCCGTTCCTTGCATCAGAGCAGGCCCACCGCTAAGCCGCTCAACAGATGCAATAAAAATGGCTTTGCGTAAATGGAGGGAAGTTGCCGAGGAGCTTACATTTACAAGTGCAGGAATCCCCGGGGGCTTTGTTTAACAATGCCGGTGGACGGCAATAACGGTGTTATGCATCACACATTATTAGCACAACGCTAGAGCGATCCGGTCCGGCTACTTCTTCAACAGGCTGAAGTACCTGACTCATTCCTTCTGGGAACAAGACAACAATAAGCTCAGCGCATCGACAACATCCACATTCACGTCGTAAATTACGCGCAAAGCCCGTCTTCAAATAATGTCTCCCGGATAACTCCACAGCTGCCTTGATGGCGCTTGTTTCGGAAGCCTGTTTGTTTCGCAAATGAAAAAAAAGTCTACTAGGATGATGGATCGGAAGTACTTTATAGCCCCGCTTTCTCAGAAATCTCAAAACAATAAGACATTTAAGAGTTATTTACATGTTTTCGCGTCGCTGAGCAACGTGGTGCGCCGATGATCGATAACACACATACACACACACCAAATACAAAGATCTGAAACCTCCAATAAATTTAATGACACTAATACGGCTCTCGGATGCAGGGAGGAATTCCAGCAATTTAGAAGTGACCACCTTGTGAAATGCCCACAGGGATCCTGCCCAAATGAAATTCCGCTTTTCAGCGCTTCTCCTCCCACGGTGTGTGCGGCACCATCGCATATTGGGGTTAAGTCTTTTCTCGGTGGATCTCAACACCCGCTTAGAGAAAAACCCTGCTTTCTCTTCTCAACATGGGGCAGACCTGTCTTGTCAGGAAGGAGGAACCCATTCTCCCTGCTCTCAGTGTGGCGTCCTTCAAGAAACAAGGGCAGCGTAAGAATGTGTTGCATACTCACCCAACAGGCTTTTGTACGCCCAACACACGTAAACTCCTGCTTTGTCTTTAACAAATAACTAATTAAATGTGTTATAAACTGCAGGCAAATTCTTTAGTGGTTATATCCCATGAAACTGTAATATCTGCACCTATTTGCCTTGCCTGGCTCTGCTAATTTTGGGCACAGTAACATCTCACCTAATAAGTATGACTCAAGCCCAATCTAATTTTTCCACGAGGACCAATTCTCCACTCATACCTGGAACCACCTTCTGCAAAAAGCAGTGGATGTACAACTGAGTCCAAAGGATCCAAATTAAGCAGAATTTAGCCTTTGGGAAGGATGGAAAGAAGGAATATTATCTTCCCCACACTACACTCAAGTATGCTCTTTCATATAATATGTACAACTATAAGTGAAACACTCATTACCGGCAAATCACACACACACTGGCTGAAACCGCTTGTCCCAAGCAGGGTCAGGGCGAGCTGGGGCCTAACCTGGCAACACAAGGTGCAAAGCTGGAGGGGGAGGGGACGCACCCAGGATGGGACGCCAGTCCATCACAAGGCACCCCAAGCGGGACTCGAACCCCAGACCCACCAGAGACCAGGCACAGGCTAAGCCTGCTGTGCCACCGCACCCCCCCTCATTACCAGCAAATGATATGCATAAATACAATATATTCTTACCTTCACGCTTTTGGTGATGTTAAAGGAGTCTGTAGCCGACGTCTCGGACAGTCCAGCGGTACGACTGAAAAAAGACTCAGCCTTCTTCCACAAAACTACCCCCAGACTAGTTGAGCCCAGTAACATCTTTGTGGGATACAATGAAAATACATCCAAAAACATGTAATGCATATAAAGACCTAATATAATCCTCTCACATGTTCCCCGCATATAAAGCATCTGTGCTGAGAGGCTCACAGAGAGCAGCTCAATCTGGCATTCTTAGGCGTGGAGAGGATAACGAATTCTCCACGAAATGGAGCAACACAAGGACAAATTTGTTTTGCGGGCGAACGTGCGAGAATCATATCATTGTGGTGGAACGCCTAAAGGTCACGTGTGGTTTTGGCAGGGACGAATAAAATGGAAGCCCTGCTCAGCCGGTGGCACGCAGCGCTGTGAATAACTGTGCCAAGGAAGAAAGCAAGCGAGGAAAGCTCAAAGAGCCCCTGCGGTTGTTTACGAGAGCAGATACTATTTTGGAGAGTGTGAGCAGATGGGAAGGCAGAGGTTCTGACGCGGGACGAAAACAGAGATGTACCTGGTGTAGAGGGAAGCGCTTTGCCCACTATGGACACTACGCCAAGCTAAGATGAAGATGAGCAACTTGATAGCGCCTATTACCCACATACCTCATTGAAGACTACCACCTTTTAAGATGTTTCTGAGCAAGTGCTTGTAGTGAACAGACCCCTGCATTGCCGTATGCTGAGGATGCCACCGGCATACCCCTGCGGCTCCGGAGGGCTTTGGGTGCAAACGTAGTGCTGGATGGTGAAAAAGCTAACGCTGCCAAGGAGACCCCGTGCACCGCCTGGCTTGACACCCACGTCGAAAGGAAATGTGTCAAGACTGTTCCACGTTGTGTTATTAGCAGCACGACACTGTAACAACCTGTCTGCACACTCAAACCATGCATATGTGGGCTTCAAAGTGAGCTGAAGTCCTACACTGTCCATTCCCTGTGTATGTGAATACAGAGCTGTGTTTTTTGACCAAATTTTTCCTGCACTTGTGTATTTTTTATATTCCAGCCAAGATTTAACTTACGTAGGTTTTATTCTGCCGTAATTGAATTACAGGGACCGATCTGTCATCTCTTGACTATTTTTTCTGTGTTCAGAATTAGGCTCTAAGTGCAAACCTGAGTCTGACAGCAAATGTTTCCTGCATTTACTCCCAAGACTACCATATTCAAAACAAGTTTTAAGAAATACAAGTTACATTTAAAGAAAATATTTTTCATTATGGCACTCTCAAACTTTCACCAGCTTCTTAGAGGTTCTCAGATATCCAGCATTTTCCATCTGCTTAAACCTTCAGGCAAGCATTTTTCCCAAACGTGTTTTCCTTAGTTCTTCAGCAATTAGACTCTTCAAACTGCCAGCCAGGTGCAAGATAACTATTTCAAATACTAGATAATTAATTCAACAGTAATTATTTTAATTGTTACATGACAGTACTCATTTTTCCATTTAGCAAATTACAGCATATTCCTATCTATTTGTGCTGTATTACAAAATACATAGTGCGAAAAGGTCCAAATAACCAGAATCAGTGAATCTCAGCAGTTGTAAATTATGTGATAAACAGTTGGAAAGACTGGCCAAAATGGGGCAATGTTCCCTCGCCTAGAACCAGCAGAGAGCAAGGGTTAAGTACACGGTCAGTGTTATGTGTTCCAGATTTAAGGAAAGCACCTTGGGGCTCCTGTGACTTGGGTGAGGTCTGTCAGCAGATGCAGGACTCCTCATGCTGCCAGTAACCCTGTGAAAGAGCCAGGGAGTGCCCCGGGAAGGGCTACCGGTGTCCACCCGCCGCTTCCTCCTGCAACGGAGCTCGTACTGAAGGCACAGCCGCTGAGCACACAAAAAAACCACAGCTGCTGTGAAAGCTCTACCAAAAGTCACAAAACAGGGAGATACACATCTGTTCAAGAATGTATTTGTGTAGAAAAAACTGACTGTACACCGTTTAACTTGCCTGACTGAAAGCCATGTAACCAGTAGGAATTTATTGTCACAAGCACATTTGTTTATAAAGTTACACAAAAATAATGGATCACATTTACACAGTTTTTACAAGTCTAACCTCAATTTACAATTACCAGACAAACTAAGGACAAGTAGTTAAATATGCACTCACATTGCACACAATATTAAACCTACACAAATATGTATAGATGTGCATGTATAAGAAAAAACAAAAATCACATTTTATTTACAAAAACATCCATTTAGCAAAAAAGACAGTGATTTGTGACCCCTTTCTAAGTCCACATTGTTATACATTACACAATCTTTTCATGTGAAATGCCCCGACTATAAATCACTGCTTTTCCCTTGAACAGTTGAAATGTAACTCTCATCAGCATTTGCTATACCGCTGTGCTTTAACTGTCTGATGCTCTCCCCTGCTTAAGAAGGCTGGAGGCTAGTGATAGTAGCTTTATGAAGTGCACTTTAAGCTCTGCCTTAATGTTCAGCAACTTCCTTTTAAAAAATAAAACATAAAAAGTAAACTTTTGTGCAGCATACTATATCTGCCCATGCCCACATTAGTTTACCAGGTTATGGACTGTGCTACAAATACAATATTTTATACTGTTAAGCATCATATAGCAATGGTGAGCAGCAGAGAGATAACATCAGCGCGCACAGTTTGGCAATAAAAACAAAGTGCAGGAAGAAAACACTAGCTGAAGTCCGCTTGAAAATGAACCCAGACTGCAAGTCCCACATTCAAGAAATCAGTTTGAGTACAGTGACATTGAGGCAACACTGCCCTTCCAAATACTTGACCGGAACAACGTGACTCTTGAGATGTGTCAAACTGGTTAAAAGAACCAGATGGAGACATGCTCCATCATGCGCCGCAGGTGTTCATGAGTGCGTGTGTGTGTGACGAGGGCTTCCTGAAATCCACTTGGTGTCCAGTGGAGTTTGCGTGGGTGAAAAGAACAAAGAAGTTTCCTTTCCAGCAAGTTCTTTTCATTTGGACCCAACCATTACTCGGAGAAAGGAGGAAACATGCCTAAATCAGCAAAATCCTCAATGTTATAATTGGCGGTGCCCTGCGTTGGATCCCCAGCCATTGGCAGCATATCCTGCAGTTGAGGGAAGGACATGTCAGTCAACCCAAGGAAATACCGCAGACTTCACTGCTGTGTGCAGTTGTCACAATAAGACTCGGTTCAGAGTCGTGGCCTCACTCAGCTTCCACAGCACTGCGTACCCTGCTTTCTGTTCGGCTGATAAACAAACTGTACAACTGCACACAAAGGTAAAGTGCGCTGTTCACAACCCTAAGAGCGTTCACCTGAAAGACCTCGGTTTGGCTGGGCTGAGCGTGCGCGTGCTGCTCGCTCCCCTGCTGGCCGTGGTGCTGGTTCTGCCACTGCGACCACACCTCCGAGGGCCGGCCCTGGAACTGCCCTCCGCTCTGGCTGCCTTCGGCTGCAACATCAGTGACGGGGAACAAAGACAGATAAACCATGGCTCCAGGCACAGGGAGTGAAAAACTGAGCTGCACAGCAGGAGAGCCTTTCTATCCACCCTGTCCTTCTCCACAGCAGTTGTACATATTAACAAGAAAGAATACATTTCAGAAAAGCTCAGAAATAAATGATACTCAGTGTAAACAATACAAACAACACCATTTACAAGAATAATTTGTTAGTGAAGATCCTGTAAGGACTTTTAAAAATGTAACCCATAATTACCATTAATTTAAAAAGGAAAATTTGTTTTTAGACACACACACACAAAACTGACTAGGACTTCACAAAAACACAAATCTCCGTTATCCAAGCTACTTTATAGCAGTGGTGGAATCCCATTTAAATGGATTTACAACTACATTCTTTTTAAGTATTGTCAACATGTTCCCTTATCTGACAGATCAGTATGGGATGGAAAGGAGACGTATTCTAGAAGTAATTCCAAAGTTATACCCTCCCTGCCATACCACACTGCCTGCAAACTGCGAAGTCCCACCGAGTTAACAGACAGCTGAGGAAAAATGACAGACACGCCTACAATCAATGCTGCAATTACTCCATAGCCCCAATTAGCCTGAACAACAGGGAAATAAAAACAACCCATCTGTTCATAGCTCAATGATCAAGTCAAAATTCAAATAAGACTATAAGCAATGAACCTTGTAATACAGGGGGTAAAATGTGCAGATGCATTGCAATTCCACCGACACGAAGATGTATGACTGTAGGATTGCAGGGGTGGTCTGTCACACATTTTTACATGATTAATGTTCCTTCAGTAATTTGCTTGCCTTTGCAAGAAGTGGTGAAGGAACTCGTACCAATGCTCTATAGCCCTTCACTCCTAGGAAAGGACCACGCTTGTGCCAATGACAATTCGGAGACCTTCTGGTCCAACCCCACTCTGAAATACTTTGATCTGATCATGCTGTTAACTAAATTATCTGGCCACATTACATCGATTGACATTATAACATTTGAATTACTGTAAACATTTATTCATTTAGCTGATGCTTTTCTCCATAATCATTTACCCATTTATACAGCTGGGCAAGCTTAAGGTAAGTATCTTGCTCATGGGTAAGACAGCTGGATGTGGGATTTGAACCTGCAACCTTAGGGTCCAAAGCATCAGCACTAACCACTACACTACCATTACCTGTCCCCATGTAAATGGAAATGTAAATGTAATTCTGAATAGAAACATATAGAGTCAAGAGATGAGAAAGTCCCTATAATTCAATCACAGCAGAAAAATGCTACATATCTGAAAGCTTGAGTGAAATATAAAAAATACATAAGCTCCCTCAGGAAATTAAACAAAAAGGAATGAAAAAGTATTTTAAAAATGTCAAACTTCATTCAGCCTCTACAGTTACAGAATTTAAAAAAAAAAAAAACACAACATATTTGCCCCGGTTCAAAAAATAAGAAGAGTCACGCTCCCAGAAAGGGTAGCAGAGGAAACCCGAAGGCTCCAAACTTACAGCTTTCAAAGTGGATTTCCTGTGCTGTCCTTGAACACAGTATTTAACCTGACTGGAACAAGCTAAATATACAATTTAGCTATGTCTGTGTTGCTATGTTGGCTATGTCTGAATGTGTGTACCGGGCGTAATTATCATTAATGACAAGACCACCTGTTCACAGAACAAAAAACATCTAAACCAAACGGCTGATCTTTATGGAAGCTGAAGGTACATTAAACACTTCCATTTCCGAACTCCACGCAATCCGTTGGGCCACAGTGAGCCTTGACAGAACAAAAACACGAGGCTTCAGTGAACAGACAGGTGCGTGACTGAAATGTGTACCTGCAAGAGGCAGTTGTGGTCCACAGGCATGTTCTGTTTATGAGGAACATCTGCAGAGATACTGTTCTCATTTCTACAAGTGCCTGAGCCCTGCTCTCATGCTCTCTCTCACACACACACACACACACACACACACACACACACACACACAAACACATACACAGTTTTTTGTGTGCATGGAGCCCATCAGCAAGAAACAACTGTCAGTCTTATCATTAATACTCTCTCCCAGGCTCTACCAGAAATACCCACCTCCTGAAGGGAATGCGGAAGAATAATGGGCACCATCATCTAACTAGGCTAGACGTTCAAAATTATGCAACAGTTTAATAAGCTTTTTTTTTTTTAAAAAAAAAAAAGACTAAATGCTGAAGTCCGTTTAATATCAGAAGAGACAGGGAGATTTCTTGGGGGAGTGATTTCCAACACATTTCTAAAGGACAGACAACGGTCATACAGCAGACCTGACAAGTCTAAAAAGAACTAATTAGTCAGTAAATATCAAAGAGCTTCCAATTTAATTCTTGGGTTTGTCATCAAGAAAGAATAAATGGCACAATCATTATATATTTGTAACCTTTCCTCTCATCATATGTGTGCAAGTCAGACACCAAACCACAAGTGCCTGCCTGCATAAGAAGAGGGAAAGGAAACATTTCCATTTAGTTAATGACAGCATTTCACAAGAAAAATTATTTGGACATATCTACTGTGCGATTTCCCTAGGCTTTGCAGTTGTTTAAGTTAATGTTTGGTGTTCTGTGCACGATGACGTAATTGTAATGCCAGCTACAGAAAATAAAAGACTTATGGAATCAACAGGACAAATTCAACATTAGGTACTGAAAAGTTAGAGGGAACATGCCTCCAGTAATTCTGTGACTATAATTCAATGATGAACACGAAGAGTCCTCATTCTTAAGAAAGTCTTACAAAAAACCTTTTCACATGTAAACGTATCTGGGAGTTTTCTAACATTCTGAATTCTACACGAAAATATCTCTATAAGCAGCTGTATTTTGCACTGCAACAACACAAGCCATTCTGCATTTTTTCCCTTTACCACAAAACTGAAAATCATGTCATTTACATGTACTAATTCAGCTGACGCTTTTCTCCAAAGTGATTTACAGTGTTAAGCTACCGACAATTACTTACCCCTTTGTACACTTAGGTAATTTTTAATGGAGCAATTTAGAGTATCTTGCTCAAGCATACTACAACAGTAGGTGAGATTCAAACTAGAAACTTTCAGATCCAAAGGCAGCAGCTCTAAACCACTACATGATGAGAAACCCCAACGCAACTTTTATTTCCTTGCACCTAACTATTACAAAACAATATCTGTGATATCGATTAACTTGGTCCTAAATGTTATTAATGAAAAAAATTATAAAACAGTTCTGAATTAAACTGCAACAACTGATGAAATATTTTAAACGAGATGTCAGTCTTATAGGACTGTGCGATATGTGTAAAATTATTCTGAACCGATCGCTGTCTGTTTGGACAGGGGTCAGGTGTTCATCTGATAAGTGCCAAGGAACTACACAGCATAATTCAATGTAAAGCTGGCTTGATGCTACTCTGCACTGAATTTATTTCAACCATTGTGGCTTCAGATTTGCTGCTGAACCTGGCCTGCCTCGCAGCAACATGCAGAGTGCCTCACCAAAAGCTGTGCTGCGGTTGGCCAGGTTGGAGTAGGCATTGCCACTTGGAGATGATGTGGAGGGACTGGAGAGGGGGCTGTAGGAAGATGGGTCGGCTGGGTAGCTATGACCCGACCCAATGCCAAAGGGCGATGACTGTGCCTTGCCAGACTGAGAGGCAATTTGCTAAGACAAGAAAAAAAAAAAAAAAAAGCAGCAATGTCAGAAGAACCCATTAAGTGTAGATAAGCGCACAGAGAAATACGAGAGTGAATCCGCAGAAGTGAGTCACTAAATTATAAGACACCATCTGTGGATGCCACTGGAAGCTCTGCAGCAAGATTTTGATAGACAAAATATGTATCCATCCAATTGGAGCTTGCATGATTACCAGCACAAAAAAAAAGTCTTGGATCCTCACCTGTCCTGAAAACGGGGGGCGGCTTCCTGTCCAGGCCACCTGACTAGGGTTGAGCTGCCGGGAGATCTGGGCCAAGTTCTGACCGGCAGAGGAAGAGGGCTGGATGTCATTCACTCCGGGAACATGGATCACAGAGGAACTGAAATGAACCCCAATTTCTTACGTGACACAATGAACCTCCACCAGCGTCTTTTGTTTTCTGCACATGGCTATGTACTGGGAAACATACTATTGTCAAATTGGTTTAAGCAGTTGAACTTCCACAGGAGCAACTGAGGTCAAGCACCACACTCAAGGTAACAACAGCATGCTGTTAGAGAGCTAAAGGTTCAAACCTCTGGAAAGATGGTGGAACTATAAATTATAAAAGTGCATCCACCCTTCACCTAACAGAGTTAACTGGTTCCACAAAATCACCCCATTAGGTGGGATAAACCTGACATTATTTCTCTGAGATAAAAAAAAAAAATGGGTTCCTGTGCAAAAATAAATAAAAGGTGTTTCATGCATGACAAGGGCCATATCTGTAATAAAAATAATAATTTCTAGCTTGTCATTTGACAATATACTTTTATTCATTAGCAATTACCACTTGTCCAGTGCAAGGTGGCAGTGGCCCAGACTCTACCCTGCAAGCACAGTGTGTGAGACAAGGTAGATGGTACGCTGGATGGAAATATTCTGATAACCTAGCTCACAAATGCATGACACAAAGAAATAAAGTTCATAGCACGCTGTTTGTTATTCTACAAAGCACACAGAAACTACACTGTTATGCTGGCATTCCACCGTGTTACTAACAAATGCCTGATGCTAGATGACTTTAATGGTGTGCGGTGGTACTGTCTGTTGAGTCTTTTTCATTAATATGTATTTTCTCTATGCTGTTCTAGTGATTTTTCATTGTACAGAATCCCATTGTATTATGAGTGAGTGTACTCTTCTACAATTGTTTTAGAATATTGAGCTGTACAAATGAGTGGTATGAAAATGGGAAGCTATACTCATGGCATAAAAGTGATTTTTTTTTAGCAAATTCATAATGAATTATAATTGGTGAACTCAAGAGTACTCTTCAATACTACTCAGAACTATAGTTGTAAGGTTAACAGTAGAGTTTTACTGTGAACCACAGGCTACCAACTCTGTGTAAAGTGTTACACCATCACTATATTAATAACTGCATTGCGAAAGGAAGGATGTCTATCTTCATGGCCTTTAGCAAGAGAAGGCTGTTTTCCCAAGGGGTTTCCCACACCTGAAACTCTTCCCAGCATGCCCAGGTTGAAAGGGACTCCCCTGAGGGTAGAGCTGCTGTCCCCCAGCAGTGGACGATGGCACCATCATCTTCTTATCAGCTGCAAGAATAAAAAGGCTCTCAGGCGAATAAAGACGACACAAGAAAGGATTCAAAGAAATATCTCAGAGAACTATATAAGGCAGCAAGGAGCTCCGGAAGATAACATACACAGTGCATGGATAGACATATCACTAGAAATACAAAAAAACCTCAAACACATAAACATATTCTAGAGCTAAACTTATTTTTGTCTTGAAAAATGTGACATGCACTAGTGAATTAATATACTATGAAGCACTGATAAATGAAGTATAAAACCCTGAGAGTCAAGTGAAAAATGTCAACACATACAGCCAGAAATACTGGTGTACATATCGGCAAAGCGAGGGTCCCTTTCCTGGGAGAACATGGCCTCAGTTTTATCGATGGCTTTCCCCGCTTCATGGACCCCAGCAGGGACAGTAGCCACAGGAACCTGGAGACAGACATGACAACCTGAAGCCCCAAAGGAATGCAAGGAAGTCACTTGATGAGGAGCGGCATGCCGAGTGTCGTACCTGGGTGAGGTCGTAGGCAGACAGACCATCCCTCTGGTGCACCTCCAGCTCAGCCTGCTGCTGCTGCTGGAGCTGCCTGAGAACACAAGGAGGCAGGGTGCGCTAAATGAGAAGTGGGGAGCAAAGGGCAAATACATAGGTGGCAGGGCCCCTGAGTGCACACAGACACAGAGACAGAGGAGCAACTGTACAATCTAGCCATGCATAACATTAGTACTCAACAGAAATGTACTCGACATGTGACCAACAAGGATAAAAAAAAAAAAACAAATCAGAGACTTAAATGTGGAATAAAAATATTGACGCAGGATACACTATTCTTATAACGTGCACTGGACATGTGTTATGTACATCTGCACATCACAATCATGCTTAAAATTTTAAGAAAAGCCATGCAGAGAAAAAATGACACAAACGTCCTCCCAATTTCCCAGGAAACCCTAAATCTGGCCTATGAAGAGCCGTCTGATGACAAACACACAGCTATGGTTCAAAACAGCAGGAGACCCCTATGAAAGGAGAATCCAAAGTCCCACTGAGCAAGTCAAATTAAGAGACTGAATTTTCATCCAAACCCAGGTATTCGATAATAAAGCCCAAGCAGAAACAGTGCTCCCTGAGCCCGGCTTCAGGCTCCCTGAGACAAACAGCACTGTTTACATCTTGAAACATTCGACATCAGAAAGAAAAACAGAGGGCAACAAGAAACGACCGCCCAGCAGCACTGAAGAATGCGAGCGCTGAGCCAGCAGCTTACGTGTAGCTCAAATACTTTAGGATAACAAAGTCTGTAAGTAATTAATGTGACTAACTATAGCTCACTTAAGCTACCAAATCTGAACTGCATGTTAAAGTAAGGCACATCAATCTGAATAATTACTACAACTGTTTCTCCAAATTCTCATTGTGCAAGGCAGCATTTAGAAACTTTCCCAATATATATAGTCAGGGTTACATTACATTCATCTTTAACCCTTTGGCCAGAGGCAGAAGTGAGGCCTGAGTCGACACAGGATCCACCAGAGCGTTCACGGGAATGAGACAAATAACACCTTAGACGTAAGGGACAATGAAGGATTGGTAGGTGAATTTCAATCGATAGAGTCCAAATTACCTCCCATCTCAAATACCCTCAGATACACCAGAAACAAGGTGCACGCAAGCAGTGGCTTTTACCATGCAATGATGTTCATGGCTACATGAACTCCCCCCAAAACAAAACTGCAAAGTTTCTCATCTGTTTCTAATTCATGACACATACGTATACACGGTTACAGGAGCAAAAAACCTCTTAATGGGCGGTTCCCTCTACACAGACGGTGCAGGTAGACAAAGAGCCTGATCGCTATGGTAACTGTGAAGCGACGCGAAGAAGGCCACTCAGCTCCTCTATGCAGTAAACCCAGCAACAGCCAAAGAGTGTATCCCAGGAGCATGCCGTGGATCTAAGAGATCATCGGTTTGGGACTAAACTGGCTCCATAACAAAGGAACCTTCCCTAATCAAATCAAACCAAAAAATTTGCTTTTTAATAGGTTTGTTCATGACTAACAGTCAAAATAAGGTGAATTGCTATATTTGACGTTCTTGCACAAGGTCAGGATATTTTTAGATAAGAGCACCTGATACTCTCCATCCCCCAATGCAACTTCAAAGCCACAACTTAAAGCTCAAAGTTTCAGTTAGCACTGTCCTGGCATAAAATGCATCCAATTACAGCCAGTTCACAAAAGACAGTTCTCTCCAATAATAAGTAGAATTCAATTTACAAAAATGAAAAATGTTCTACACAATAAAATTTATAAATACTATTAAAACATATTGGCATCAAGAAAACATCTTTGACTGAAGCAACAGCAGTTCAAATATACAAAAAGACAAAACATCTATTTATCACAGATAAATAAAACAATAACAATGCATAATACTAATCTCATTGAATTAGGAAAGACCTTGCAGAGTACAAAACCTAATTTTTCCAAAGCCAGTCTTTGCCCACAGTCACCCTTCCCCAGAACTTCTGCTGACAATACCGGTGGTTGCACTGAACGACGGCAAAATCAATGAAAGGATTCATAATAGATGTATGTGCGCAATGAGCTTTTGACTCATACAGGCAATTATCCTGCATCCTGACGGAGTATCTGCATGTCTATCCATCATGACACCTGACACCCTGCTCTCTGTGCTCTGTACCAAGGAGCAAAGCCCTACACAACAAGCCACGCTGCATATGCGGGAGACAGAGAGACAGCCCACACACGTTATCAGTGACACCTGTGTCATTAAGTAAAGCTCAGCATCATACTGTTCCACGTCATCTGTAGTGACCACTGTGCTCACATCTGAAATTAAACTAAATGTTATTAAATTTAATCGTACCACAGGTATTTCATACTAGTACAGCACCATCATTTTAACGAAATCAACCTGGATTATGAGAACTGTTCAAAAAAGAAAATTCCAAGTAGTTCATGAGGTCTTTTAGTGGATCGTGTTTTATATCACAGTGAGATCAGGACTGTATCTATTTTCCAAAGGTGTGCTGCAGGTAGACAACTTAAAAATAAACAGCTACACAAGTGCCCCCTATTGACAAAAATGAGGTTCTCTTATGACAGCATCACAGCACTAACACACGTGCAAAATGCTTTACCTGTTGTGCAGTCATTTACTGTTCATAAAACACAGAGCACTGTCAGTAAATTGTGTTTTTATGCCTGCTACAACAGAAAGATATGCGAGTCCTGTGAGAAATGTCACGTTTCAGGCTTCCTTCTGGAGCAAGATTATGTACACCCACATAAGACAAGGTATAATATCATTTCATTTCTTGGAAAAAAATAACAGCGCTAACCAAAATATATTAGCACTAATCTGCAGAACACTAGTAAGAACTGTCAAAACACTAAAACAGAACCGATTACGTGTATGTATGTTCAAGTCATAATAAATGGGAAATGCAAATGCAGCATAACACACACCCTTGCATATGATGATTGCCACCCGGTTGTTCATGGTGTATATGAGGGAGAAAGCAAACCAAGAAAGACAGCATACTTGACATTGGTGTTGGTGCAGATGATGTACTCAATCTCATCAGAATAGGGGTTCTGGAAGGTGAAGCTGCTGGTGCGGATGAGCATCCACTCTCTGGTCTTCATGCGGAAGCGGTACATCACGGAGAGAACCTGGCCCTTCAGCTTCACGACCTGGGAGCAACAGTAAGTGGAGTGGCGCTGTCATTGCGATGCACTTAGAGGTGGGAGTCATTCCACTAACACGTCAGAGAAGTCAAGTTAAAGCTGTCTGAGAAACACCCTCCGACAAAGTAATTAACACTGAAAATTATTCTTGTCAGCTGAGAAATGGATCACAGATCAATTAAAGCTCTAGAGCACGTACTTTGTGCAGCTAATGCAAAAATGGTATTATCACACCATCTGTGCCGTAATTTAAGCAGAAAAGTAAAACACCAACAACAGTCATTGTCTTCTGACAACAGTCTATACATTCTGCATTCCAAATTGTAAAACCCAGAGTTTCTCAAGAAAAAAAAAAAAGAAACTTTGTATGAGTTTGCAACAAGTCAATGATGACTTTGTAATAGTGGAGATTCAAAGCACAGAAACTGCTGGAGACACCTCAGAAGCCTCTACCACGCTTTGTAAAACAATTATTCTTCGCAGCAAATAATTTTGGTTGAAGAAACAGTTAAACGTGTTCAGTACCTTTTAATTTACACTGGTACACAAATAAACCATCCCTTAAAGAAAATATTCCGTAAGTGTCAATGGTTTTCCGCTCACAGGAAGAGAACTGTACTTTTCTAAAGGGAGGAACACATCAACTTCATCTGTTTTATAACGTCTTCATGCAGGAGGAGCTCATTCCTTCTGTAAACAGGACTGACTACCCCACCTCAATGGAACAAAGTAGCAAAAGAAGCTGATTCTGCAGAGGTTTCTAACATGAGCTTCCTACTGGGCGGGAGAAAGGCCCTTTGTGAATGGAGATAAGACAGAGAGTTGTTATTCTTTGGAACAGAAACAAGAACTCCAAACCCTTTTCTTCATTGCCAGTCCAAATATCTCCTTCCCAGGAAGCAAAGCCCTTGATATGCAGCAATAGCAGTTAAACAGATTACCAATTATTTCAATGCTTCTCCTTTCCATCAACCAAAAGTGATACTGTTAACACCTTGGAAGCACATGAATTTTCCCTTTAAAGGAAGAGCAAGGCCATCCAGTTATAGTTCTATGGAATTTCATAATTTAATTTTTGAGGCCCTTCAACCAATGAAGCAGTAAACTAAAAACATTATCAAGCATAGAAATAAGCGGTCTTACAAACAAGGCTTCTGAGCTTAGTTATAACCACAGTTACTGGTTATTTACTTACTAACTTCTGAAACGCTGAGAAGAATAACTACATAAATGCTTAGTGTGCTCTGTACACTGAATCCACTGAACTGCAGCTAAGCATACAACTGTACAAATGAGATGCATGTGAAACTCTGAAGTAAATCACCTGTTGGAGGAATAGCACTATAAAAAGTACCAAAGTGCCAAAAGACCTGTGCTGAACAATTACATCCTGATTGGCAGATACAAAATGTTGCTTTATGCTGCAGATTTTAACCATTGAGTAAAAGGCAGACACTTCAAGGACTGGGAAGAGGTGTGCCTCAACAGCACAACAATAATGTGTGTATGTCTATCTAAAGTGTGTTAAAAATGGAAGAGCAGACCAGTGGTAGGTCCCGTAAGCTCTGCTGTGTTCTGCTGCTAACACAACAGCTTCAGTCCTCTTGCAAACAAAACCTGCAAAAGTCAGTGAATGTAAAACACTTCACATTCTTGAGAAACCCTTGGCTAACAAGAACTGCCCTTGCAACAATTTATAGTGAACAACAAAAATTCGTCACATGGATATTCTTAGCAAGGCATACAATTCTAATAACACAAAAGCAAAAAATGAGTCAAACGAGTTATAGTGAAACATAGAGGAGAGCCTGGTCACCAGAAGTAACCCAGCTCTCTATCTGACTACATTACTACACAATCTGGTGAGATGCAGCTGCAGTAGGAAGATTTTTCACTACCAGTAATGCGTTCATATGTGAAATTTGGAGAAGGTGGGAGGCCCTCCTGTCTCACGTCAACATACCTGCTGGAAACTTTCTCGCAAGTGGCTCTGGTCCTCTGGGTGGCAGAATTCCAAGATGTCCTTTCCAAGGAGGTCCTGTGGGAGTCAACAGCACATTTAAACGAGAAGAGGGAAGGAGTGGGAAAGTTAAAAAATATAAAACCATTCCCGGAGGCAGTAAGGAAACTGTATAGAACATGGGTCACTCTCTGCACCAGACTGAAGACAAAATATTCGTAGGCCATCAGTCAGTCTTCCAACCTGCTCACAGCTGCCTGGGCTTATTACTCTTTTGACAGAAAAGAACTGATTTTTCTGCATGTCCTAATACTGCATCACTATCCACTCTACTTTCTAAATGTATAGTATATCCATCCATACATCCATACATCCATCCATCAACAAACACTTGTCTAAAGCAGGGTCACAGTAGGCTGGAGCCTATCCTCAAAACACAAGTTGTGGGAAAGAGAGTACACCCAAAATAGGACACGAGTCCACTGCTAGGCAGTCACAAACTCCATCACTCACATATTAACACACTAACGAATAATTACAGTCACCAATTCACATGAAACCCGTCTCGGGACTGTGTGAAGAAACCAGAGCACGTAGCAGAAACCCACAAAAAAACGTGAAAAATTTGCAAATTCCACACAGCCTGAGGCAAGCTCAAACCCACAGCTTATAAGTTGCAGGGTACTAGCACAAGTCACTGCGCTAACTTGATGTAAAAAATGTTGTGTCATATTCTGAATTTGGATGGCAATCCTCTCAACAAGCCACTCTTAGAATAGCGTAACCAGTATCTGGTCATTTAGAAATAAAGCAAAAAGTCAATCTGTCCACTATTACACATAGAATTTTCTGTCAGATGTATCTCGAGTGATAGGCATCAGATGAAAAGGAAACTGTCTGTTCAACTACGATAAATACAGCAATTCCACGGCCTCAATTATAACAGCCGCTGCTCTGCTACGCGAACACAAACCTGGGGCTGATATCCAATCACGTTGATGCACCGTGGGTCAACGAAGGTGATGATGCCATCAGAGTTGTGGCGCGAGAGAAACTCGGTGGGGACGGACAGCCCATTCATGTCCATGGACACAGGTGAGCTGGTGACCTGTATGCGAGACGGCATTGCAAGCTGACACATGGTGCTTTTAAGGACTGCCCTCAAGGTCATGGCCCACTTACCCTACAGTGACCCCAACACACTTAAATATTTAGGTTACCATGTGCTTGCCAGCTCCAGGTCACTTGAATATCAGTGTGTTGAACATATGAAGCTCATAGTGGTGACTGCACTGATCCAAGCATACCACCGCTGATTAATCAATATTGTGTCACACTAACACTAATGCTGGTCATCTAGCTCAAAAAAAATACATAAAATTAAACATTTTATAATTCAATTTTAGCTGCGCAAAATACGGTGAAGTTTTAACGTGAGACGATTTATCTGACACTGAACTATAATTGCCTACTTTCGAATCAACTTGGCATGTTACATAACTATAAGAATTCTGTTATGAAAGGAAAGGCTTAAGAATTCTGCTCCGATATTTACTACCTGAGAAATTCCACATGGCCTCACCATCTTCTCTATTAGTTTAAGCCCATGGAAGGAAGTGCTCTAAGGCCTCATTGCCCCAGGTCAGACGCACTCATCTCACCATGCGATCACAGACCGCTTGTGCAGAAACATCAAAGCAGCACGTTCATACCTGCAGTCTGCCGATGGCAACCAGGCAGTATTTGCTGCTTTGACCAGCTTCAGCATCCTCCTCCGGTATGGTCATGCCTGGGACAGGGAAGCAAGTTGGGTGGCAAAGCCCAAACATAAGGAAAAAGATGTAAAGAATAAAAAACTTTAGACATCATCAATATCATCAGCTAACTTTCAACATGCTACTTTTTCTTTAAAGTTCGTTTGGACTTCAGTAAAAACAAAGTAGTCTAAATAAATAACATTAAAAACATAATATAAAAATAAAAACTGACATCAGGAAACACTGCAAAAAATGTTGAGAGAAAAAAATAATAATTATTGACACACATCTCTTATGGAAACGTGATGTAATAATTTTGTGATTTGAAGAAGATATTAGACAAAGAATACTGTATTAACTACCACATTTGGCTACTTCACACACTATTGATGTAATTTTCTCTGACCCCACAGCTGCCACGGAGATTTGTTTCTTTTTTTAACATAAGAAAAGCAGGTGACGGCCTTTCCATCCACCCCATTTCAATAACTGTTTGTCTCGAGCAGCGCTGTGGCGAATCAGAGCCTATCCCGGAAGCACTGGGCGCAAGGCTGAGGGTGGTACGCCCCAGATGGGACACGACGGCCTGTTCACTTCACACATACGTTTCACTGTGGGTATTCATAAAAGTCAGCAAAATACAAACATTATCATCATTTGCAGCAGACTACTCAGCAGCGTCAACTAATGTCCTATAGACTCTCACTATAGACTTTGGTTTTGTTAATTAAACCGAAGGACTGAGATTGCGGTCTCAGGGCAGAGCTTAGAAAACACAGCTCAAACTGTGGTTTCATTTTATTCTCCATTCCTGCTCGTACCACCCGAGGTAAACCCACAGGTCTACACAGGCCTTTCTTTGACAGAATGAGCAATGGATTGCGCCATAATGAAAAGGTTAGTCGACAAACAGTTATTTCACCTTGATCTGTCCTAGAGGCTTACAAGTCATTATCATTGGTCGGAAAATGCAGTGAGTTTTTAATGCAACTGGCCACCATCAGGTAGGCAACCTGGAAAATTCTTTTCTTGAGCAGCAAGTAAATTCCTTCAATATAATCACTCTGACTTCCAAGTGATTGGGCAGAAATGTGATAATATGGGGGGAAGAATCAGATGCCAGTATCAGACCTTTCCAAGTAAACATTTTACTATATGTAGTAGTACAGCAATAATTTTCTATGTGTACACAGTACATTAAATTTATCTGCAAAATAAGACCAAGTTTAAACATTGTTTTCCACTGACACTCTAAAACCCAAGAGGCCTTTTATATCAATATGGAGTGCAGTTCTGTTGTGAGCAAACCTGCTTTGACAAAGTATTTAGATGCAGATGGGAAATCAATGTAATGGCTATGCCTATGATCATCCTGTCATTTATTTACAAAGCTAAATAATCCAGCTACATTTCCCAGCTAAAAAATGATAAGACGACAAATGTAGTTAAAATATGTCTAATGCACGACAAGCTCGGGGGGGGGGGGGGGTAGGGGGGTGGTGCAGTGGGTTGGTCCAGGTCCTGCTCTTCGGTGGGTGTGGGGTTCAAGTCCCGCTTGGGGTGCCTTGCGACGGACTGGCGTCCCACCTTGGGTGTGTCCCCCCGCCTCCAGCCCCATGTGGGGCGAGTGATTGGGACAAACAACGATCTCTCACGAGAAAGTTACAAATGAACATCCTCTATACCTAAAAACAATATTGTCTATTGAACACACATGAACAAATATCTATCCTTTACAAACATAGGAATCTAAATACTTTGTAAAAACACACTACGTTGCACTTCATATTTTACACATGCAGTGAAAAAAGTGTAAACATTATTATGTATTCTATTTTTAAACCAACTGGGGACCCAATTAATTTGTCTTCTATATGCCGTGATGTCGGGATAATTTCCGGACAAATTCCAGCACAAAAAATTTCACAGTACAGTCCATTTCATGCTGTGTTGCACTGTGTTCTTCAGCTCTGTGAAGACAACAGAGCAGAGCAAGGGAATCCACGAGCATGACCCTGTGTGTGACTTAGTAAATATGGGCTGCACGTGATGTGTTGTTTTTCTCAGCTTGTGCCCCTGTGGCATGTATGTTCCACCACATTCCGGGCAGCCACGCGATCGGGCAAGCGGTCCAACCTGCACTCTGATGAGCAGCCCCACCTCCATGCACAAGGGGGAGGGGGGGGGCGGCATGACGGTCCTATCTGCAAGCATGATCAAAAGCAGGCCCTTGCACAGGACTGGCAGCTGGCCCGCATTAGCAGCCACACGACGTGACAGGACGTACCTGCAGGTGGCCAGGCCTTGATGTACCCCGTGCAGTGTACCACAGAGTACTGCGCTTCCCCCTCCTTGGAAGGTCCCAGGCCGTTCCTACAAGAAACACTCCATCATGTCTCAGCAGATGGTGTCTCACAAAAATAAAAAAAAAAAAAAAAAAAGTAGAGACAGCAGTGGTCCATCCCAAAGTAAATAACCAGCTGTCACCAACACAGAAATCTCAACGTGTCTGTTTTTCAAGAAAGAGTCATTCTGCATTCAAAAGAACTGCCAACAGTTTTAAGTCGCACTCTCAGCAAGTACCCGTTATCTGCCGGGCAGACTGGAACACAGGAAATAATCCCTCCCTCTCAAAGGGTGTTCGTGCAACTCTTCCACTGCTATCAGATGGAATAGACTTGCCTTGGCAGTGCTGTGCATGCACTGGGACAGTGTTTCCACAAAAACAAAGCATTCCTGTGTCTGACAGGGGATGGGAGAAGGCATTGTGTTGATCAACAGTTGAGCTGCATGAAGAAAACTTCCCAGGGTTCTTACCTGTATCTCTTCCTCATGCTGGACAGGCGGTTTAAAGAGATGTGGTCTAAAGGGGCATTCCCACACCTGTATAAAGGATGAGAGTTTGTGTTCTTACTGTGCTGCAGTCAGGGACACAGGGAAGGAGTCCAGTGCCGCCTTAAATATCATCCAAATTGAATACGAAAGAAAAATTCCTGAACAAACACAGGAGTTTGTTTTGGAATACCAGGCCTACTTTGCACATTGCACACAGATGCCATGTTCCATTCTGTGACATTTTAAATGAATTTTTAAAAAAGCAATGCAAATTCTGTGTACGAGCTCTGTAGCACTCCTCGGAAACTTGGAAACATGTCACATGACAACACTACTCTTCACTCCGAAACCTTTCAGCAAATATCGAGCTGGCTTATGTTAATCTAACTGATCAAAGAAATCTTAGGCTAACATTACGTAACGTAAAAGCTATTCCGCTTTGGTAGATCCCAGGGCGTTCCTGCTGTGGTACTGTACTGTACGCAAAAAAACAGCACTGGAGATGTCTGAATGTGGTCATGGATGCAGCCAAAGACCAGTGAATATTCTCCATGAATGACTTCATGTCACACAGGGCCAGGCCTCCTTTAAAGTTGTTTGCTCATTCTGACCATGTCGTTCGCCAGAAGTCTTACCGTGACTTTGCCATCCTGACATGATGTTCCTATTAAAAATTTGCCTTAAAAAAAAAAAAAAAAAAACTTAAGTGCAAACACACTTTCGGCCACATTTTGGACTACAACTACCATTTGTCAAATATCTCACAGCTGAACACGAACCAAATTTTACACAGCAGTTTGAGCTTTCAGTGATCGTGACATGGCCCAATGTTCCTCAGAGAATTCACATCCGTTCTTCATTGCTGAAATGAGACGTTTCTAAATATGGCCATAAATCCCACAAACAAATTCCTCAGCATTCTTCTGTGGACAGAGGAGGAATTTAGCTGAAGAGGTTCAAGCTTTGTGAGCAGAAGAGACCATAAACACTTCATTCAAAGGCATGCAGCTGATGCGAAAGGCTATTTGTGAACCGAGCAAACATGCACAATCATGTAATTCAGTGAAGGATGCATCAATGACTGGTGAACTCTGTAGAAAGTCATTACCTCATCCTGCAAATGAAAGAGCGCCGGGAGCCCATGCACATCCTCATGGAGGATTGTTGACCCTCCTTCTTCACCGTGCCCGTTTTCAGATCCAGGATCCTCCCTGAGGGGCAGCCATGGGTCACAGGTCAGTGCAAACCCGTAACAGTTAACGATACACAATAATGATAAATAAACAGACCACTTGAGTCCAACCTTGTTTAAAAGCAAACTAATTTGCTGTGGTTCATGAATAAAACATATTCAGACACTACTGTGTATTTTCTTAAATCACTGCGTTACTACCGTATATGCTGATTTTTATGACTGTGCAAGAGTTAAATTGCTGGCGTTCCGGCAAAACTTCACAGATAATATTGCAATTTCCACATAATATCCATGAGATTTGGTTTCCCCTTAGGAAATCCTGTAATGTCTGCCTTATGTCAACAGGGTTGTAAAAAACAAACCAAATAAAATCTGATTCATTAGCAGACCTTTTAAAAAAGGCAAGTGCATACTTTACCCACAGAAAAAGATAAGTTGCAGGGTGACATAGGAACAATTTTAAAAATGGTGACTGCAGTAAACCTTGTACCACCATTTCTGAACTTCACAACCCACAGAAAATTGCAGCCCCATGTCTGGAGGAAATATGAAGGATTGCACAACTTCACCAAAAGCATCTGGAATTGGAATCTCCTTTAACAGAGAACATGTGTAATCTGTTCTGATTTAACATCACTGCTATAACCAGTGGTGTCACATGATTGAGAGATGGGTCCTAACCTAACCAGAACATAGAGTGTTTCAATGATGTATGGATGAGTGACCCATTGTAAATAGTGCATCCAGCAGTGTAAGTCACCTTGGTAAATAAGGTGTGGGCTGATAACACTACATTGAGTTAACTGGAAGTCGCTTTGGATAAAAGCATCTGCTAAATACACACACACACACACACACACACACACACACACACACACACACACACACACACATTTTCAGAACCGCTTGTCCCATACGGGGTCACGGGGAACCGGAGCCTACCCGGCAACACAGGGCGTAAGGCCGGAGGGGGAGGGAACACACCCAGGACGGGACGCCAGTCCGTCGCAAAGCACCCCAAGCGGGACTTGAACCCCAGACCCACCCGAGAGCAGGACCGTGGTCCAACCCACTGCGCCACCGCACCCCCTCCATCTGCTAAATAAATAAATGTAAAGATAAACATGAACTGAAAAATGACAAAGCCTACATAAAAAAGAAGGATCAGTGGAGCATCTCTGACAAAACCCCACATCCAGTATAGCTCCAGTTTCTACAGGAAGAAGGCAGAGAACATCAAACTGACAAGCACACATGCAAAGGAAACAAAAGATTTATTGGGTGTCTTGGAAACCTTCTCACAGCCACATGAAAACAAATAGAATGTTGCAGATTTTTCTAAATCATATTAAGAAGCCCAACAGGTGGCGAAGAAGGACATGAAATGGCCATGAAATGGAACCATCCCAGAAAACAAAAATAACAGTTCTTTGACTTGCCTTTTTGTTCTGCCATTTTTGCAATGTAGCTATAGTACAGATATAGTACACAATGATCTAAACACTAAGTTATTGTCACAAACAAATTATTCTGAACACCACTCCATTCAGACTGAAATGGGCCAGGACATTTTCATTAACCAACACTAATTGCGATTTAAATCCCCAAAAAGCATAGGACTGAAAGGACGTTATCACCAAGGTGACTTACACTGCTAGAAACACTACTTACAATGACTCACTCATCCATACATCAGTGGAGCACACTCTCTCTGTCACTCACACACTATGGGGGAACCTGAACAGCATGTCTTTGGACTGTGGGAGGAAACCAGAGCACCCGGAGGAAACCCATGCAGACACGAGGAGAACATGCAAGCTCCACACACGCTGAGTAGGGATCAAACCCACGTGCTCTCGCACTACCCAGGCGCTGTGAGACAGCAGCACTACTCGCTGTGCCATTGTGCAGCCCCATGTTCCAAATGTTTCAAGTAAAGCTCTGCTATTGCACCTTCCCAGCTAGTACATACCGAGAAGGGAAATACAGCTATGCAACTAACTATGGATTAAGCTGATGAAAAACACCTTAGTACAACGTGATGTACATGTCCGTGTAAAAGGTGCAATGCTCAACATCGCCCAGGACAACCAGCCCTCTCTGACACAGATGCTACCTCTCACTATGGCAATCTGGCTGCCATCCCAACCCCATTTAATGGTCTGAATGCATCATACCCTCTTCACCTCTGGTGTGGGACAAGAGATTGCTTGGGCTGCCAAGTAGGTGCTGGCTGGGTGCTACGCAGCTCAGATCATTCTCCCGTCTGCCAGGGTCCGTGGGACTCGAATGCAAAGCAGCAGAGTGTGGAGAACCCATCTGAGCTGTCCTGAACAGGGCTGCCAGGAAGGCAGTGCTACAAGAATCCAAAAGACCTAAGGCTGGTAATGGAATTTCTGTATCAGAGAAAAATATTAAAACTTGTTTGCCTTTGGTAAATTACATTTGCTTCAGCACTAGTTGCAGGAAAACTGTAGGAATTGTGAAATGTGAAGAAACTGTAAAACAGTTGAATGTGCAGATTCAGTCAATTTTTGTCTACTACACTTTTGAGATTATCTGTTATTAATTACCCTGTTCGTGTTTCCCACTTCTGAAAACCTTCCAACAAGCAAACTAGCAACCTGCGTTGAAACCTTTCAGAAGAGCAGAAGAGCAGACGAGCACTGTTTCTTCCAGCTGAGAGCCACACTGGTGGCCCTGCCCCTAATCAGTACTGTGCTCCAGGGCCCGTTTTCCTTTGGCCTGACTGCACAACGGGTAGGCAAGGACACAGCAGGGCGGTGTGTAAGGGAAAACACCACACACCGCCACACTGTCCACCATCACAGCTGGGGAGAAGCACCAAACAGGGCCCTCCAAGGCCTCATCTCAAAATTAACTTTTAAAGGCACCCCTGAAAAAGCAAAACAAAGGATCTAGGTTGGTGAACATGGGAAGAACATGAGAGCATGAAAAGGACATACAACAAAAAAAAAAAAATTCTTAAGGAACTGAAACAAATTTTCCCACAATTCTTAAGAAAAGCATTAATCAGATTTGTGGTCAAATTCCCAGGAAGGGCAAAGTCAAGATGGAGAAAAGAGTAAGAAAGATGTCAAAGGAGGAGTGCGGACATGGACCTTGAAAAGTAGATTTCAATTTTCCTCTGTTGTTTTCCATGTGAGATTCTGTAGGGAACCTAATTACCATCCTGACTGCAACAGGCCACAATGGAGAGCTTTCCAAAGGCATAACAACATAACAAAGCACTTTGTCGCTGTCATCTGGAACACAGCCACCCACCTTCCCATGAAGCTGTAACAAAGCTATATATTGCTTCATTTTAAGCAGAACACTATAAAGAATAGCAAAAATTGCACTTAAATCTCAGTCCCACAGGAAAGCCATGTAAGATTCCTATTAAGTACACAGTAACATTGAAGGTAAGCCGTCTCAGTATTAAGCTGTGTATTTGGACAGTTTGAAGAACATGTTAGTACAGAACCTCCATATGAACTGCACTTCATGGGTAACTGTGTGATCCTCGGTTTACCCCACAACTCAGGGTGCGCCACAGTAAACATCTGGTCAAATCTTAGCTGTCAATGAAAGAGAACACAGCTGTCCAAATTAAGATGACTGCCAAAAATAATCCAAGTACTGGATGCCTATGTCAGCGCAAGAAAAAATTTCACTGAAAGCTCATATGGGCAAGGAAAGGTGTAAGGAGGCAATGAATCAAAGTGTTGCTTCTATCCTTAGGACAAACAATGACAGTGCCAAGTATTAAATTTTCATTAAAAAATGTTCAGATCAGATGACTTGCAGAAACGACACAAAATCAAGATGCTGACTACCACTAGTAACATTCTAAAATGCGTTGAGACTGTTGTCTTACTGTGCAATCAACGAACCTTTTAATTCAACCCGCTCCCCATTACGGGAACGAAGACGGTGGAACCCTGTTACACAAACAGACTACATTTCATGGCCACGTTTAACACATAATCTATGCAGAAATTCGTTTAACACATATAACATAATCAGATACCTAAACAAGTATATAAATATACATTTCACACAGCAACTGTCAATACATTCTGAACACCTCTACCACAACAGTACATTCCCAAGGCAAGGGTGGGCAGCACTATAGCACTATAAAGTCAGTTCAAACTCACTACCTCTGTAAGGCAGTGAAGAAACAGTACGTATTCCACTAAAGGGACAATTACCAAAACAATAACAAAAACAACGCTAAGCACCATATTACTGCATATGTACATGGTTACAGAAACAAGTGTTAATTTTTTCTTACTCCCCAAAAACTGAATGGTAACTGTTAGCTGTAGCAATATGACCTAAGACAGTATTTGTGTGTGCTCTAACAAACACAATGTTGTGATATTGCAACGCTTTGTGTTTGCCTTGCTGCCAGTATGGCGACAGTGGTTGTGTCTTTCCATGGATGCATGTAAGTGGCCATACTGGGATAGCATGCTCTCTTCCAAATGCACTGGGTTTTTAAAGTTATTTTTCACTCTTCAACTGCACCAAAGCAGATCTGAAAAGATAGTTACTGCACATGCAGTTTTAGTAAGTATGAACTGGATCTGGCAGACTTGGTAAATTTGGTATGTGAGATTATTGCGAAACTAATCCTGGAAACAGATTTATGGTAATAAACTAGAACTTTTGTAAAACTGACCTGAACTTTATTACATAAAAGTTTTCAAATGAGCTGGTCTGTAAAAATGACATTTGAAAAACTGACTTTTGGACTTTATCAAACAAAACCTGGCCTGAGCAATGGCACACCCAGAACAGGCATTCAAACTGGGTGTGACTTGTGCAACTATGTTACACCTTCAGGCTTTCACCAGCTAAGAAGTTACATGCATCCACGATATACTTGTCACTGAAGTGATCTTTGGACTTTGCTTTCTAGACGTGCTCATGGCGTGGCCACTACAAGCAAGCAGGTATGGTGCAACATAGC